>NC_141991.1:67227693-67362932 GCF_049901715.1 Pseudonaja textilis
GAAAACAGAAATGCCCTTGCTATGAAAGATCACAGTGCAGAAATGGAAGTGTAATTATTTTTTTCTCACGTCACTGTCTCAAAATGTTTCCCTTTTCTCTGCTATTTCCTCTGAAAGAGAAGCAGCTGTTAATATGAGGGAAGATGTTTTTGCCTGGAATGTGACACTGTGTGCATGTACGTTTGTGTTTGGGGTGGTAGTGGATTAATTGACTACCCAGTGCAACAACACCTGAATTATCTTTGTCCCAACTGCTATTTTAAAACAGAACAAAACGGAGTGTCCGCCCATTTGTCTAACAGGGATATCACCTGTCCTTCATGCAACTTTGTTATTTTAACACTGAGCAACTTAGTGTCCTTCATCAACTTTACAAGCATATTTATATCATGCCATTGTTAAAATATTTGACATCTAATTCCTGGAGCAAATTTAACAGGATAGAAATAAAGGAAACATAACACATGTTGTTTTTGCGATTAGAGTAGCTATGTTTATGTATCAAACAAAACATCCGTGATGCTTCATTTATATTATACTGTTAACTCAGTGGAAATATGTCTCTACTAATGTGATAGCACTTCATTACCACCAATCTAATGTTTGCAATAGTGGCATATGATGCTGTATAATTAATGGTATATGACTTAGTTGATGCCATCAACATTTGCTAAAGAAGCAAATATTTTTAAAAAATTGTTGGTGACTATATATTTTGGTAAGTTTGGATTTTATATATACTACTATATATTTTGGTATGTTTGGATTTTATGCTTGGTCAATGTATTCTAAAGAAAAAATGTCCCACAATTTCCCATATTTGAGGCCTGACAGAAACATGGCTATTTTGGCAGATGCATTCCTTTTGGATTATCCTTTTCATTACAATTCTCCCTTTCAATATCTGATGACTATAAAGACATATATAACAGATAACAGATAATCAGAGTTGGAAGGGACCTTGTAGGTCATCTAGTCCAACCCCCTGCCCAAGCAGGAGACCCTACACCATTTCTGACAAATGGCAGTCCAATCTCTTCTTGAAAGTCTCAAGTGATGACGCTCCCACAACTTCTGAGGGCAAATTGTTCCATTGGTTGATTGTTCTTTCATCAATTCAGAAATGAGTTGTCACTCTTTCCTCCAGGATGTGTTTTGTATTTCACAGTCAAGTGTACAGCCCCAGGATTTCTTGGTGATATCCCATTCAGATACAATTCTAACCAAGATTAAGTAGATATGATGTCATCATCATGAGACAGGATATTGATATTTTAAAACAGGAATGGGTAGTATAAAAATACTTTACAATAATATACATATACAGTAATATATACATACATACTGTATATGAATACAGACAGGCATATGTATACAGGAATATGTATACATACACATATATACATCTATATATAAATTTTTATGAAGAATTTTGCATTAGGAAAAAATATGAAGAAAAATAAAAATAAATAAAAAAGAAAGAAAACCAAAAAGCAAAACAGAAAAAGAAATAAAGTTAGTTAAAGAAACAAGATTAGTTAAAAAATACTTCCAATCTTTTCAACAGTTATAAATGAATCCCTTATCCTTCCTCTCTCTTAGTATTACAAAGTTCTTTTCAGAGTTCTTTAAAAAAAAATTTCAACCATCAAATCCATAAATCATCACTTCACTTTTTTCAATTTTAAGCAAAAAGACTATAATATTTTTCAAGGCTTTGGCAAAATTACTTGCTATTTTGCCTTTATTCAAACAGGTCAGTTGTGCCATTTCAGCCCATTCTGACATCCTCACAATCCATCCTTCCATTGAGGCAGTTTTAGTATTCCTCCATTGCTGTGCTATACAAATACTTTTACATAGTCTATATTTTGTAAAGTATATGGGATTTCTAGGTGTAGAGAATACTCTCAGTTACAATATTTGTGAATCCACTAATTCCTAGTTCATCAAGAAAGCCAAGGTCACAGCTCATGGCTTGCCTTGTATTGTATTATATGCCACATTTTTACTTTTGTTCTGTTTTGTTATTCACAGCATTATGTTTGTTTGGCAAGACATATTTGACCCACCAGCTTCCAAAGATGATAAAGAAGAACCTGGCCCAAGATATTAAGTCTACAACCAGCATTTTTGTCCCTCTGGCAAGATAGTGTGTGTCCATTTCCTGGTAGTAAAGGGAAACAGGTTAAATACATGACAAGCTGTGGATGTTGCAAAATTGCTGGCTGTTAGGGATACACCCTAGCAGAATCTGCACGGCAGTCAGGGAGGCAGGCAAAATATGTGAGATAAACATTTTTGTAGCTTACACTCAGTAAAACAGATACACTGTGCTAGTTAAATAGTTTATTCCAGTAAGAGTTTTTAGCATAGTCAAAAACAGTCCATATATCATTCACTAATTCAGTCCGTCCGGGGATTATTCAGTTGCAAAGTCCAGTGTCGAAAAAGAGGTCAGTAAACTTACAAATATCAGTCCAGTAATATATCTCCTCGCAGTAGAGATATGAAGAAGTCAAACCTCCTTTCTTCCTTCGACGTTCCAAAACTCAGCAGTAGAGAACACGCAGTTAGCACACCATCAATCCATCAAATCATCAATCGTCAGCAATCGAGCAGGTTCTCTTGCTCCCTCTTATGGTGGTTTCACACCACACCCAAAATTACATGCTTTGCAGTTTAAAGTGACACACACTTAAACTTACTATCATAGTTTATATATGTTATTTTACCCAAACTACGTTAGGTAACCTTGTTATTCCTAACACTGGCAATCGATAAGAGTATTAGCAACAAAGGTGAAATAAAGCAGTAAAGAGCAAAATGTCCAGCCCTTTTTTTTTTTTCCAAACAAAAGACTTCTAATTTAACAAAACATCCAGTCTCCAATCTCTAAAATGACCATGATAAAATTAGCCACTATTTATTATTAGTAGTACTGGCCTAGTGCCTAGTTCTTTGGCACAGCTGTTATTTTTCATGGGAAGAAGAAAGGAATTTTTATGGATGTGAGGTTAAAAAAAAAAAAACCACCCAAACATTCCTGAACGTGTATATTTACTATGGTGGCATATTGATAAGATCGTGAGAGATACTGTAATTTCTTTTATGAGAAAGGGTTGAGAAAATATTGCAAGAACCATTCTCATGAAAAGGTTAAGATGGTGTGGGAATTTGACTGATAGGCAAGAGACTTCAAAAGTAAGAGTCGAGCTATTTGCAACAATATTGATGAATTCCCTTAGTTGAGGAGAAATGAACAAATAATGCATATGAATATCTAACAAGCAAAAGGAAAGAAAAGTACCATACCTCCGAATGTTTGTGTATGTTTTCAGTTTTAGTTCAAAAATTGGGACATGGAAATCTGTCTCTGTGGGAGGAGGGGTCTAATTCAAATCCTTGCACTAAGTATGGGCTTGTATTTGAGGACCTAAATGTGTCCTTTAAAACAAGATCTAACCCATGGTTTATATTGTTACAAAATGTTGGTTAAAGCAAAGAGCCAGTCTGGTCTAGTGGTTATGACACCAGGAAAGAAAGCAAGAGACCATGAGTTCAAGTCTTGTTTTAGCCATGAAAGCCACAAAACCTTGGGTCAGTCACTCTCTCTCAGCCCAACTCAAATCACGGGGTAGTCATTGTGGGGAAAATGTTGGATATGTTCACCACTCTGGGTTATTTGTAAAAATAATAAGGGTGGGAAATAAATAAATACATAAATAATCTAAGATGCAATTGTCTGTGGTTATTTAACAACAGGATGATAGAAAGTAAATTCCAAGCATGTCAGAGTCTGTCCTGTGACCTCCTCTTTCTGATGCTATTCAACAAAATTGATAAGATTTATATTTGCACTAAGAAGTTCATTCCTTGTCATTTTCCATTAAAAAGAATAGAGGAATAGAGAAATTGGGAATAGAGAATGAACTAAATCTATTCCTGAAGCTTTGGAAAGTCAGGACCATAAAATGATTAAGAGACCAAAGTTAGCTTTTTTGTTGGTTTGGTGTTTTTTTTCTATTCTGACTAATAAAACAGACTTCTCTGTCATTATTCTTCTTTAGAAAAAAGACACTAAAACACAATAAAGACAATACAAAGAGCAAAAACAGTAAAAACACCATACAGTAAATAAATAACTCAGGAAACTGAATGTTCACTTTTCTATGACAGAGTGGCTCTTTAAAATGCATTTGGTTACAAAACTATAAAATATGTTATAAGACTACTTTCCACCAGCAAGAAATTATATGCACTTGGGATTTATTCAATGGAAATATGCCTAGAACTGTAAAAAAAAAACACCATGTAAACAACTCTAAAGACTTTGAGTCAGAAAAATATGATGGCACAAATTGCAATGCCTTGTTGGCCTGTTTCTAATCTGCAAGTGTGGCTGGAAAGATGTGCTGTCCTTTTGCACCTGTTGTGGGAAAAGTGAAGGAAAACCATTGTTGAGTTCCCTCAACTTAGTTTCTCCTCACATCTGCCAGCAGCAAAACAACTATCAATCAATCTTCCTAACACAAGAACAAGGTTGGATAAGAGTAGGAGATTGACATACCAGGGTGTTCATCTTCTGTAAGAACTGCATTTCTGATGCTGCTGCTCAGTACAATCTTTCTTCACACCTGTCACTTGTCAGCCAGACTTTCTGAATATAAGTACAGCACTTATGGGTGTTAAATATGTGTTTAAAAAAAGTATTGGATATGTAATAGGCTCAGAGGAAGGTTGTAGGATGAAGGGGGAGATAACCTTCACAAGCTTCATATGTCAGCTTTGAAATTCAGCTGCCATCATACTTGACTAGTAGTGCTTCAAGGGGATGGCAATGCTGGACATTAATAGTCAAGGAGTCCAGGGCTGACACAGTGCAGGTGCCACCTAGTACTGCCAATGCCAGAACAGAGTAAACTCCTGAGATGGTGGTGGAGGAGTAAGCTCCTACCTCTAGCACACACACCCCGCCCCCGAATAACTTCACTGGTGCATCTAGTGCATCTAGCTGGAAATCACAGTTGACAAAAGCACCAGCAACTCACTGCTACAAAAAGTACTAGATGGTTGGTGTCTTCTGCACCCCAAGACAAAATAATTGTGGAATTCAGTGGCCAGAAAAGCAAGACAGATCTCAACCCTAACCATGTGAGGAACCAAATGAGCAACCCAACTGAAGCAGCTAAGGATAACTTTCAGCTGCCTTAGCTGCAGACTGGTGACGAGACGAAAGCAATATCATGGCAAAAACAAACCAGGTTCTTAGTCATGTTTGTGTTGCAGTTAGAGAAACACGAGAAAGATCCTTTATGTTTATAATTAAAATTTGATTGGACTCTGTACTCTTCTCTGATTGCTATTGCTCCAGAAACTGTAATAAAGTAAGAATCAGCTTTGACAATTGGCCCTAAAATAATTCTTTTTCAGTGACTTAAGCAGAGAAGTATGGCTTGTTTGTTTTTTGTCGATAACTTCTCAGAGGGGAGTGAGAACAGAATGCTAATTGCCTTCAGGCTAAACAAAACCTCCTTTGGAAGCATCATTAATCCCTACCTATCTATGTCTTAGCTGCAAAGGGCAATCAGTAGGGAGAAAAACTTTATGGGCCATGTTACTCAGGTTCAATTAAGCATTTGGAACTTGAGGTGGGGGGAGAATTAGTGCAGATGTTTTAGTGGTAATCATGATTACAAAATACCTACAGCGCCCACAGCAGGTGTGTGTGGCCTATGATATTTATGCAGCAGCTAAGAGATGTGGTTGTGTAAATTATTCATTTTTATCCCCAAAGACACATAGTGTGGAAGGAAAACAGACCCTATACAAGTGAGAGACTTCAAATAGTCCGATTACTCAGTTGAATAGCTGAATCCTGGGGAGCAACTCTGAAGGTCAAAATATACTGTAGGAAGCATTTACCCTCCTCTTAACCCTCCAGTAGTCTCACTCAGTTCCACTTGTACAGTTAAATTATAACAAATAATATTACAATTTTAATTGTATAAGTTTTTTTAGTATTCAAAATATGTATTATCTCCATATTGCTTGTGGAGATAGTGAAGCTAATCAGAATTAACTGGATAAAATTCATAGAAATTTCTGTAGTGACTATTAGGTTCCTTTTATTAAATGTTGATAACTAAAGAATAGTTCTTAATTTGCTATTTCAGAGAGTCCTCTTAAATTTGGCTGCAAACCTTTTTTATGCATACCTATCTTTTCAATCTGTACTTAATTAATAGATGCCATAAACGCTTTGAAAAAAAGAAAGATTTGGATTGCCATTCCCTAAGAGTCTTTAATTTGGAATGGTTGGTAATCCCAGGTTAGTCTGATGACTCATGCGATCATAATTGTAAGAAAATGAGGGTGAAACTCTTCAGTCATCATTACATCTCTCTGACATACAGAGGCAATTCCAAAACTTGTTGATCCGTTGCTTAGCAATTGGAAGAGAGTGTCATTTCCATATATAAGGAATCTAACAAAGACAATTTAAGGTCAGATTGACAAATGTGTATCCTACTTTATTTGCACAATAAAAACAGCCACCTTTTATGTATGTTATGCTATTTTCACTACATAGACTTTAGCACTCTTGAGATTTAGAGGGGAGATTTGGAGAAGCCAGATTCCTCCAAGTTGTGCCTTTTTTGCTTAGTACTTCCAGTGGTAAGCATTAGGGAGCAGAATACCATAATCCAGAGCCGAGCAAATCCTCAGAGTCACCTGTATCACTGTTAGGAATCTGTCCACCAATTAGTTGGGTTGGCAATATATAAACCAACAATGTATGCTTGTAGCTTTAAGACAAAGTTACTGTATTGATTTGTACTGTGTTCTGATTGGTTGATTGTATTGGAGATTGCCATAAGAGGGAGCTAGAGATCATGGCTTGTTTTCTCTGACATTCTGTATCTCTGACATTCTGTTGCTACCTAAGGTTCTCTGTTGTGATTATACTTTGATATCTTTGTTTACTGTAAATGACAAAGGCAACCGGTAAGAAGATTTTGTAATTGGATATTCTTTGGACTGAAAATGTATATGACCTGGACCATTTATTGGACTATGCTATTTATTAAAGTAAACTTTAACTCAAGTCAGTGTATGGCTGTGTGTGGCTGAATAATTATTCATAACTATTCTCATAAACATTTCCATGTGCATATTCTTGTTACTCAAGGGTTATTCTGTACATATCATAACAATCACAAAGCATATGGCAGCCTGCCTTCACCTTGGCAAAACTTCAGAAAAGCCACTGTTTCAGTGGGTTTCAGTGGGTTATTTATCACATGTATATCACCATGCATCTCACAGTAAAATGAAACCATCATAAATAAAATCAATAAAAACCATCATAAAGATTAAATGTTAAAAACTACAATTAAAAGATAACAACAATATGGCTAATAAGTCAGTAGCGGAGAGAACTGATGCTAAAAATAATGCAGGAATTTCACCAAATAACCATTTTCCTGAGATCCCCAGAACCTCTGACATGTTTAAATAGCATGGTTAAAAGGACTTCTGGAAAGACATCAAAAATGTGACCAATCATCTGGGGGGAAAGGAGGACAAACAAAGTTTCACAGGATTGGTGCCATGACAGAAAAGGTCCATCTTCTGGGTCCTGCCAGATGAAAATCTTTCACAGATTAGACTTGCAACACATCTCTTTTGCCAGACCTGATGTGATGGGCAGATGTAATCAGATAGAGGCAGTCCCTCAAATAATGCAGCCCCTTGCTGTGAAGGGCTTTCAAGGCCAAAACCAACATAATTTAGGGATACAGGTAACTTATCCATGCCACTGCATTTTGCACCAGCTGAAGCTTCTTGATACTCTTCAAAGGCCACATGTAGACCACATTACAGTAGCCCACTTAGGAGATGACCTGGACATGAGTCTGTAAACAAGTTTATGCCAGTGCAACCTCATCCAGATAGAAGCTGAGCCCCAAACCCTCAAACAGAGAGATTCTCAGTCGTGCCAATCTTGATATGTGATGGCATGGCAATGAATGATGATATTCAGATGGCGTGTGTCTTGGAGTTACTGACAGGAATGGATTTTCCCTGGAACACTGACATCATATAGATGTTGAATAGGAGAGGGGAGAGCATCAAATCCTATGGGACCCACAAACTAGGGGCTGAGGGCAGGATCTCTCCTTTTCAATCACCACCAACCAGAATTAGCCCCAGAGAAAAGAGTCACTAGTCCAATTCCTGGAGCCAATTCCAAAGCATACTATGGTCATTGGTAACAAAAACCACTGAGAGGTCAAGCAGAACAAGGATAGATGCATAACCCCATCCTGCTCCCATCAGATCATCAAAAGCATGAGTAATGCATTTCTGTCCCATACCCAGGCCTGAATCTAAATGAAAGGGGTCCAGATAAGCCATTTCTCCCAGTGTCTCTGAAGCTGCTGCCTGATCACTCTCGATCATCTTCCCACCAAAGGGGTGGCTAGAAACTGAACTAAAGTTGTCCAGTATTGTGGGATCCCATAGTGGTTTTTTGACCAGGGGGTAGACCAGCATCTTCTTAAGGAACAGAAGAACAACCCCCTTACTCAAAGACGAATTCTCCACTGCTAGAATCCACCAACATAATAAACCCCTGGCAGCTTTAGTTATTTTGGATCTGCATGGATATTTGATTATGAGTGTTTTATGAGATTTTATGATGACAGGGACACCACTTAGTCTATATTGGGGGTTGCTGTTTGGATATATTTTTGTTATATTTTGATATCTTGACTGACTATTTAAACTCTATTAGTATAAACAGTCTGGACTTTTGAGAGTTGGGCAACATGTAACTATAAATACATTATGTTGCTTTCTTGTGAGATAAGATTTATGTTTTTTTCTTCCTTCAAGTGAAAGAGACTAAAAGTTGTACATTCCCAAGAGACAATATAGAATATGTTTGAATGTGGGAAGTATATTTGTTTGCTCCCCTAAATTCCACTAAAGATGTTACCTAGCCTGGTAAAAAAATGTTTGGAAACCAACCCATAAGCTCCGAGAATGAACCTTCACCCTCATATATTTGTTATCTGTGTATATGTGAATCGGATGCAGCCCCTGAATGCCTGAATCAGCATTTGGTTTGCCACTCAGTGCTCTAATAATGTTGGCCATTTTTGCAATAGTTTAAATTCACCCTCTTTCCCTCTTTAGATTTCCTGTGTTATGCACAGATACTAAACATTTACACCTTGTGTTCAGTTTGAGCTTCTAACAGTCTTTTTTTTTTGCAAGGAAATAGCATGTATTGGCAAGCTCTAAGAGACTGTATCAGAGCTGCCACTCTTGTCAAAGCATTAGTTGCTCTGAAAGATTGATAGCTCACTCTAATACTCGATATAATTGCACTAAAATGCATGGCTTCTATTATATGGATCCTGTGCAGTTTTGATATACAGCCCTAAACTTAGAGCAACGAAACACAAGGGGTTAGTAGAAACCTTATGCTGAATCTTGCAATGAGGCAATTACAGGTTTATGACCAACATACCAGACCTTGCTGGAGTTGTAATAGTTCACCACAGGTTCCCTGGGTTTAAAACATATTCTCCAGCTCTGTTGTCTTTAAAACAATTGTGGCCTAATAGCTCAACATCTTCATAATAACTTATGATTAAGAAAGCATACACAGCAGAAAACATTTTTCCTCCTTTGTTGTTATATTGCTAAACACAAGGCAAAAATAGCAAAGAACTCAGAGATAAAATAATTCCTAACAAACAGTTCACATATTGTTACTATGTCCATTGCAATTAAATTAATGGGTGGAAAGTTAATGGAGAAAGCCAATAGTAGGAAGTACGCCAGATGTAATCTTTCAAGTACATTGCCTTTTGGCTGATTTTCTCAGCTTCTTTTAATTTCCATTTCTTTTAGAGCAGTTCAGTATCATCTGTGACCACATGGCCACTTCTGGGCTATTAGCCAAAGGAAGCCAAGGGAAGGTCACTGTATTTCCCCCCTGTCCTTCTACCATTCAGGCAGGTGCAAAGCCGCAGGATTCTGTGTTTATTTATATTTCAGAGTGGCTCTGAATTTGGGACAAGGTCCAGGAATAGAAACACAAATAAGGAAATAAATTAGCAACATCTGGCCAGGTTCTTGTAATTTATGATGGCTTCGCAGATTCAAAGCTTATTTGTCCCTAAAGTTCTTAGCAGAGCGTGTGTTAAATGTTAATATTTTAAGGTCGTTGACCAGCTCTTGTACAAATTAGACTTTCCAGATACCATGTTTACAGTTAGTCAGAGGAAAAAGCTCTTCTGAGCAAATAAATTAAGTACAAAATAGCATTAGCACTTAGATTTGTATACTGCTTCACAGTGTTTTACAGTTCTCTCTAAGTGGTTTACAGTGTCAGAATATTGCCCCCAACTATCTGGACCCTCATTTTTACCAACCTTAGGAGGATGGAAGGATGAGACAACCTTGAAACTCCTGGAGTAAGCAGTGAGTTAGCCCTGCAGTACTGCATTCTAACCACTGCACCATCACAGCTCTAAGATAGTCAAATGGAGGATCCTTCCTCAAGAAAGGTGAGAAGAGTCTTCCTAGTAGAAACTTTGATGGGAAAAGTTTAACAAAAACATCTTTGGCAACTGTTGATCACTTTCTCTCATATGAAGTGGGGTAGGCAGTCAATTAGAATAGTGGGCTTAGATATCTACAAAACTGCCCGCTAACAGGTTGCAAGCAAGAGATGCTCTGTCTTATGATTTCTCAGATAGGCTCTTTCTAAGCACAGGTCTCTCTTCTGAAAGTGCATGAAACCCATGTTCTAAGGTAGCCCAGCTGTCAGACTGCAGATGTGGAAAAGGCATTGTATGGAACAGGAACATTAGGAGAGCTTTTTTTCTGATGCATTCTGTATCCTTTTGCCATGTGTATTGTCATCTGGGTTAGTTCGTAGGGGTGCTTCCCTTATACTCAACACCCCAATGAGGGAAGGCAGCAGCACCCTTGAGATCTTTGGAGGATTCCAAGGTATCAATCCCACAAAATAGTATGTCACGGATCCAAACCAAGCCAGCAAAAGAAGAGGCCACACTGTGAGCAGAATGGGCCTCTTTACTGAAGTCTCAGCTTGGCAAGTGGTAAAAAGGTTTCTAGCCAGCATTACTGGCTTCTGCTAGCCAGCTGGCTATACAGACTCAGCACACCCCACCTTCCTGTTCCTGGTTGCTCCCAGCTGGCTCCTGCAAGTACTCTTGCTGTAGCCTGGTTGCTCCCTGGCCAGCTCCAGCAAGTACTCTTTTGGCCTGGCTCCAGCAAGCACTCTTTGAGCCCAGTTTCTCTCTGGCTGATTCCAGCAAGTACTCATTCAGGCTTGGATGACTTCTGACCCCAACCACAGCTGGCTTGCCCTCCTGACTCCTCTCCCAGCATGAGTCCCATCACCTGACACCCATCCGTGGCCCCAGGCATCCCCTTCCCTCTGCGCATGTGTGGCAACTCCGAAATGCATGTTGTGGCCACTTTGAATGTTGCGCATGTCTCGGATGTTGACACAGTAAGCCTGAGCTTCCATCTTTGCTTCATTCATTAATCACTCTGGCATTTGGAAAAGAGACTAAACAAACAAAACAAAAGAGAGAACATTTAGACCATCTATCCTGGACTTATTCCTCCCACAGTACTGTACAAAAATAGATAGAAAGGTCCCTTGTAAGTTTTTGATCCACTATCAAATAAAGCACTATCAGAATAATATTACAACATTTGATGGATTTTTTATGAGTAAGTTCAAGGACAGTGAAAAAGCCTTAGGTTAGATCTTTGGCTCTGAGTTCTCATGTATCATGTTTCCCCCAAAAGAAGACCCAACCAGAAAATGAGCCCTAGCATGATTTTTCACGATGCTCATAATATAAGCTCTACCCCAAAACAAACCCCAGTTAAGCCAGACAGATATATTTAGTACTGTGTTTTTCCAAAAATAAGACTGAACTGGAAAATAAGCCCTAATATGTCTTTTGGAGCAAAAATTAATATAAGACATGGTCTTATTTTGGGGAAAACATGGGGTACCAAGGCCAGGGAAATCGGCTGAAGAGATTGAGAACTGCTGGCACAGTCTAAACATCTGAATTGATAAGGCATATTATGTAATGAGTTACAGAATGGAAAAGATAATAAAACATATACACTGTTGCCATACACTTAAATCTTTTCTAGCACTGTGGTGGCTGAAAAGCTCTCAGTAATTTGCAGGGTCACTAATTTTATGTAAAGTGGTTGACCTGCTTAGTCATGTGCTCACACCTGTCTTGGTAAAGACAGCAATAAGTAAAATATGAAATATAGATCATTAAAGTGAAAGACAACTGATATTACTAGGTAATGTTTGTTAAAAGAAATAGAAATGTAAAAGATGGTTATTAATATTAATGGCAGAACTGTACCAGAATAGAATAATTATTCCATTTACTATTGTTATACATATATACACAGATATATATACATATATACTTTTTTCTTTTAAAAATTTAGTGTGTATTTTAAGGGAATGTACCAAGCAGAAATCGATTGAAAATAGGTATGAGTTATAAAAGAGAGGTTAAAAAAAATGAATGTTATAACTGTAAAGGTGTAACTTAAATTTTTAAAAAAGATACCAAAGTGTTACACTCCAGTCTAGTAATTACAGGGGAAAATTTGTTTTATGAGAAAAGATAATATGAAATTGTAAACAGGACAGATGAAAGTATAAAAACACTGATTAGAAAGATTTTAAAAATTAGAAAAAGATATGTAATTGAATTAAGAAAGGAATGAGATAATTTAAAATAAGGCTATAGGAAGTAAAGAAAGGGAAAAGCTATTGAAAAAATTGTGAAAATAGTTATAAGATATGGATTAGAATGTATAAGATAAATATGTATTGAGTTTATGTCTGTATGGAGAAGTGATAACCCGGGATCACGCTGTTCTCAAAAAAAGATATTTTATTTGTATTTATATGTTTTGTGAAAACTTAAAAAAAACTTTTATATATAAAAAAAGAAATAAACATGGGGAATATAACCAAGAATATGCACATTGACTTAATTAGGAAAATATATTTTGAAATTCCTCTCTTCTGGCAATAAACCAAACTGCTTTTAAAAGCTTTCTACATTCTCTGCCACCCAGATATAGTTTAAAATTCTTGGAAGAGAGAAAAGAGAATTGTTCTCTGAGACAATACAACTGATATAATTTCTCTTTCCTCCTTTACAACATCATATAAAAATCCCACAAAAGATAAAATAGCATCGCCCTTTCCATTTGAGTACAGTTTGCTATTATTAACTGCTTATGCTATAAAATTTGTTGGGATTTGAGATACTTTGCCAGATTAATATAAACTGATTTCTGGATGCTGTGGAAGACTTTCCCAACAGCCTAACAAAAGGGACAATAAAGGAGAATATTTGTAGTTCAGGACTGAAATGAAGGGTCCTTGGTGCTCTTGGAGCTTAGTTTTTTTTCTTGCAGATGTTTCATTACCCAAACTGGTTAACATCATCAATGCTGTTACCTAGTTTGAGTATTGAAACATCTGCAAGAAAACAACCATGCTCAGACAGCACCAAGAACCCCTCAAAAGGGACAACTATACTGTTCATTAATTTGCTAAAAAATCATTCTTACATAGCATAAGACAAAGATTTATGAAATTGTGTTGCTATGCCAGAATCATCTTCATACTAATTCCTAGAGCAGATTTGCATTCAATCATAGAACATATCACTGGAATAGGGGGCCAATAAGCCAGAGTCAAACCAACACCTCAGTACAGTATTCCTTTTAATTTACTGACAGACAGCTAGCTGTCCAGCATCTGACTGAACATCTCAGTGAAAAAAGAGACCACTATCACTATCGATTCCATTGGCAAAATCACTTTTTGGTTAAGAATGTCCATTTAGCATCCCACCACAACTGTCTTCCTGTAAATCCATCATTTTAGATCTGGTGCTCTGAGATGATGGTAAATAGGCCTGGCTTGCCTTCATTGCAATACTTTTTCAGGTATGTAAATAGTTATGTTTTATTTACCCTCAGTATTTCTCTTCTCAGCTAACATTCTCAGCTCTTTCAGCTTTTCTTCATAAGATACAACATCTAGCTTTTTAATCATCTATGTTCTCCTTTTCTGAACCTGTTCTATTTTGTCAGAATTCTTCTGAAAGAATGTCCAAAAGCAAGCACAATAATCAGAGTGAGGGGCTGATTATTGAAAAACAAAACAGAACCATATTGTGTGTGTGTTCTGGAAACTATACTTCTGTTATTGAAGTCTGGTATGGCATTAGCTCTTTCTGCAGCTAAATTGCACTATTGATTCATATTCAGTTTGTAATCAGCTACTATTCCATGACTCATGATCAGTATATAATCAACCACAACCCGAGCAGCTATTTTGCACTTGAATTTGATGGCTGGTAGTTGTTACAAGCATAAAACTGGTGCTTATCTCTGCTGCTACAAAGAATTCTACAAGAGAAAAAGAAAAAAGGAAACGTCTATAAAATCTAGTTAAGAGCCCACCCTCACAAAACCATGAGTGTAGCCCATAATCAGGGCATGAAGTACTTACGACTGTAATCATATTCATAATCATGGCATGAAATACCCCAACTTCATATTGGTTTGCTTAGACCGTAGACCAAAAATCTTTTTAATGATGTACCTAATAACTCTGGATTAAAGTGAAATTTATTCACAACTTCAGCTAGCTAGCCAGGTATGTACCTTTAGCAGTGTTGCATTTCAAAAAATTTTAACCACCAGTTTGATGGATGTGGCTTGGTGGGTGTGTGCACGCACCAAATGTGCACTTTGCACAGGCGCAGAGGCTTGCCAACTCACTTCCTGCATTTATTCCCTCCCTGAAGTGACAGGAAGAGTGCACTCCCTGTCACTTCAGGAAGGGAATAAATGCATTTCCTGTGAGAACCTATTCCAGCATCTGGAAATGATTGATAAGATGGCCTTTCTTCAAGCCTAAGAGGCTTGACAGCAGAAGTCACAGGTACAGAGTAACTTTGCTGTGATCTCCTCCCATCAGGGGCTGGCAGGAATTCATATTACTCTAATTCTGATCGCCCCTTCCCACATACTCTCACTGCACACCTGGAATGGGTTCTGAGTTGTGCTATTGTCCGTACAATACTCAGCATTCTAACAGCTGTGATTGGTATGACTTTGACTGGATTTTAATCCACTCCCAACATTATTTCATCCTGCATTGGTTGCTGATGTTTCCAGGAAAAGAAAAATCTGAAGCAGCAAAGATAGAATTACAGTGGGAACATGGACTCTACAGTAAGCAAGGACACGAAAAACTCAACACAGTGAAATATGAAATGAAAGAACTACCCATTGGGCATCAATGGGTTGAAATGGACTAAAAAGTTGATATTTTCAGGTAGAGGATCATCCTATTAACTACTGCAATCCCCAAAACAAAGAAGGCACAGCACTGCTTTCATAGATAGGAAGAATCTAGTAAGAACAGTATTTGACTATAATGTGATCAATGACTGAATCATATCAATTGGACTTTGTGGACAGCCCTTTAATTTGATGATTATCCAAGTGTGTGCTCCAACCACTGAGGCAGAAGAGGAAGTTGATGAATTTTATGCTCACATTCATTTGGAAATTGATAGAATATCCAAGCCAAATATGCTGCATCACAATGGAGACTGGAATGCCAAAGTAAGAAATATTAAAAAGAAAAATGTACTTTGATTGCATGGGTAGGGAAAGCAAAATGAAGCAGGAGAATGATTTTTCAATTGCTGTCAATCCAGTGATTTCTTCATTGCTAACACAGTTTTCCAATAACCAGAATGATGCCTACATACTGTATATGCACAGATGAAGTACACAGAAGTCAAGTTGATTATATTATGCTAAATCAAGTTGACTATATTATATTATGGAAGTTGGAAGAGCTCCATTATAACAGCAAAATGTCTGATTATGGAACAGATCATTAATTGCTCATATACAAATTTCAAGCTAAGCTAAAGTGGATTCTATTCACAAGTAGCCTCCATCATGTATGGTTTTGCATGCATGTATCCCCTCAAATCAGTGTTGACTCCTGATGACTAGTTGGACAAATCCCTGCAATTTTCTTGACAGGATTTTGGAAGTAGTTTGCCATTGCCTGCTTACTAGGGTTGAAAACAGGGGAAGGCTGGTGGGGGTTCGCAGGACTTCAGGAGAGCCTCTAGGTAAGATTCTGTGCAGTTCAGAGAACCCCCAAATCCCACTCTTGGATGGCCCCACCCACCTTGCCCTGACCCTTCCAGAAATCCACACACGGCCCTTTTTGGATGCAGGTGAGTGCAGGGTGCATGGAGATGCTCAGGGAGGGTGAAAAACAGGCCTCCTGGAAGTTTGGAAGCTTCCAGAGAGCATCTGGAGCCCGGGGAGGCAGTTTTTGCCCTCCCGATGGCTCGAGGAAAGCCTCCGGAGTCTGGGGAGAGCAAAAACGCTCCCCGTAGTGGTGCAGGAGGCCAACTAGGCCATGCCCACCATGGCCACACCTACCCAGCAACTGGGCAGAGAACCCTTTGCTAAATTTTTTGAAGCCCAGGCCTGGCTGAAAGAGAAACACTGGTCCAAGATCAGCCAGCTGATTTTGTGCCTAAAATGGGATTAGAATTTATGGGCCTCCTGGTTTCTAACCTGGTGACTTAACCACTATACCAAACTGGCTGTCAATATATAGTGCATGTTGCAACAGTTATAAGTGGTTGAAATAAAGGCATAGATAATTGTTACAGAAGAATTGCTACTTTCATTTGGTGAAATTTCATGAACATATTTCTCAGATTGTTAGTAACTGAGAATTGAATGAAATGTGAGCATCAAAGAGCATCTTGCCTTTTAATACCCTCCTGAAGAGCTGGTTTTCTGCTGATCAACCACACCCCAGTGCTTGTTCTTTATCATTCATTCCATTGTCAAACACAGGCAACATCCATGAGTATAAATTTCTTCCTTGGGATTAAAACCCACTAGAATTATGTGTCATATATTGATGGCATATCAATCCAAAATTCCAGTTGGACTACAGAAAATCTGGAGTTCTCATGAGCTTGTGCATACTTCCTTGTGGATTGATGGTTACATTTTGGTATATATTTATTTACAGTCAAATAAAGATTATTTGTCTCAAGGTAAAATCTATATCTTCTAAAGACTTGTCTAATACTCAAGTTAAAAAGAAGAATCACAAACAGAATAGCTATTTCTTTCTGGACCAGCTTTTCCCACAATACTAAAGTTCAGACACAAACACACACATACACATATATGTTGTTCAGTGCTTTGATCTCCAAAAAGGGCCTTGGGGCACAGAGGAAAACAAATGTAGCAACTTTAGAAGGCAGCAAGAGCTGCATCTTTCTCAGGAAGACTTGGCTGCCCTCTTCATATCTCTATGCAGTGGGTCTTCCAATGGTTCTGTGCTTCTGAAAATACATACTGAGCATCAGTCTTGGTTTCCCAGTAACATTTTGTGCTTCATGTTATGGCAAATGTACAAATGCTTGTTTGGGTTTGCCTGCTAAATGCATCTGTGGGCAGAAAATAAATTGGAAAACTGGTAACTGTCTTTTCTGTCTGTTTTCCTTGGCAGTAGAAAGGCCAGTTAGGTCCCAAGGAAATATATATTTCATTTCTTGGAAAGGAACACACTGATGTCCTTGAAAATATAATGCAACTGAATGTTTATGCAGTAGGAACAGGCAAGGTTTCATTTGCTTATGCCTGTGTTTAAAGTTGTAAAAGAATGCTTGGAATGTAGAACCAGGCTACAAAATATGCAGAGCTCAGAAAAGAGTGAATGGGAGCAATTAGAAAAATTTAAAGAAGAACTCACAAATGAGGAACTAGGATTAAATTTCACAGAGAGATTAAAAATGGCCACCTTGATATTTGCGGTTTTGATTAGTGAATTGGCAGAAAATGGAATCCTACATCAATTTGATTGGGAATAAAAATAGGGAGGTCAGAGCCCACATTTTGAAACATTAAAAACATTAAAAGGAGAAAAATATTGCTCTATCTCCCAGCTGATTGTCTAGACTGAGAATAAAAAATATGTCTTTGAAAATAATCTGAAACCTTACCTTGATACACAAGGCAAGCAGATGACTAACTGGTCAATGTGGATGTATTATGCTGTGTTCAGACATCTCTAATGAATGCTGGCATATTTCTTGGCCAAGTTAAGGGGCTGGCTTTGCCTGGCACTGATCTTAGATTACAATGGCATCACTACCTTCCTAGATATTTTATGGACCATTTTGAAGTTTTAGATCTTTCATGTCTCCTGCTACTCTATTGTGATTTTATATCATAGTTAGTGCTGCTTGTTATCCTCCTTTTGGTTCTTATACCATTCTTATGTTATTTTAATATTCTTTTTATAGTGTTTAATTATGGATTTAATTTAAATTGACCAGACTATTTTGAATATTGGGCAGCATAACACTATAATAAATAAATAAAAAACAGATAGGCTATCTTGAATATCCTGCCAGTCTGCAGATCACAGCAGCTTTCTTTGAAACAGATTTTATGAAAGAGACATGAAAGTGAATTAGTCTTCTATTTTAGATCCAGAGCTGGCAGATATTCGTATCTTTCTCCAGCAAGACAGTTCAGTAGTTTGTAGTTTTCCTTTAAGCTGATGTTCTGATATTGATGCCAGCAAGCTTGTTAAACTTGACGGGTCTTAACCTTTGCTCACAGTACCACTTAGCTTCAGATGCTTTATGTCAAGGTCACCAAAGGTATTTCATGGAATATTGAAGGGAAAAGTGAGCAGAACAACAACTAACATATTAAGAATGTCGTAAGCCAAATAAATACAATTATCTGGACTTAGACTTCATGTGCCCTGTGAGTTTATATGTGATTGGTCAATATTTTCCTCATTTATTCTATAAAGAAAGTGATTATTTGTTTTTTATGATACACAATTATCCTGATACAGGCAGGCAGGCAGGCAAAGTTGTGAAGAAATCTCTGAGAAATCTTTTGGGGCTAGAAAGATCCAAATGATTACAACTCCCTGATTACACTATCCAGATGCCGCTGCTGGCATTCTTTTCAGAACTAGATGCTGAACAAACTATAAAGTTAGAGAATGAAATTTGCCAGTAGGCAGTGAGACCCTCCTGTCTAATTGCCTCATTTGAAGTCCATTCAGAATTATCTCAGACAATTTTTAGAAATGCTACTCTTGGAACATAGGATAAAAGATGGGAGTGAGTCATACAAAACAACATGAAAATTTTCCTGCTTATGTCTAGTGTAATTCTCTTCTCTTTGCTCCCCTCCTGTAACAGCTGAATGGCATTCTGAACATTATTATAGTGAAAAGGAGAAAGTAATAGATGGATATGCATACTTAATACATTTTATGAGACCCAAAACCACCACTTGGTTGAAGTACCAGTGGGTCAGTGGTTCACAAAACTGAAACATGTTTTCTGTCTCCCCCCTAACACAATCAGGATAGTTACTATGTTTTATGGATATTTCCTATGTCCAAATGGGTAGGGGGGAGGGTGACAAATCATTCCTGCATAATTATGGCAGGAGGGAGGCTTGGAGATCTCAAAATATGAACTTGGAAAGGTATTTTTTTGTATAGTTTTAAATTTTTAATTTGCATAGTTTTAATATTTACTCATTTTTTCATTTGTCTTTTATAACCTGTAATCCTCTCAGAGTAACCTTATAGGGAAGATGGGTGGCATAAAAAATTAATAAATGAACTAATTAACTAACTAAATAATTAGATTGCAGTGCTGAATTTGCATTCTATAAACATGCTTATTAGATACATTGAAAAACCTTTTGAGCACATGCTATTGCACTCTGAGTTGGTTGTACAACAAAGGAAAATCTTTATTAAAGATTTTATTTTATCTTTATTAAGGTAATCATTTTTTATTTCAAAAAAATGTTTTTATCTCCTCCACTCACCCCTGGGCCCAATATACATTGTCCTGTGGCATAATGAATGCACAAATTCTAACCAAACCAGTCATTCCTATGCTTAAATCTGAGTGGTAAGGAAGAAGAACTGTGCTTTTTACCTTGTGAGATACTCTTCTTGACATGGCATTCTTTTCCATTTTAGTTTTTGTTCTTCTGCATTCACTAGATCCCTTTTCTTGTTTAGAAATTCTTCAAATCTCTAAGGTAATGTAATTGGGTGCAACATAGAAATTGCAAATAGGCTTTAAACAGGTTCATTCCCACAATTTTCTGTGAATCAATATAAGCTTACCTAAGTACTTAAACATTGCTAAACCTGTCTCCCTGGAACCATTTATTATAAATTAGAAAATTAATGTTCTTGGAAATGACTGAGGTGCAGCCAATTTCTTTGAGACAACATTTTCCCTTATGTGTAATTGCAGAAGTCTTGGCATTTTTATCCATCATACCAATTCTACAGGCTGCAATGTGACTTTGAGCTCTTCTTCATTCCCTTCTAACAGTGATAGAGGCATATCCTAGTCTTGGGGTTCCCCCTCCATCATTTACTTATGATGGAGACTTTGTCTTATCCTGAGCTGTATTGTACTGAGCTGTACTAGTTCCAAAAACACTTAAAAATATATCCATGAAGCGCTTTATAAGTACTTCCCCTCTTCTCCCTGTAAAACAGTTTTTGCTTTGGCTATAATCAGCAGTGGGATTCCTAATCGTGCACTATGGTTCTGCGCACTTTGTGCATGCACCAGAGGTGGTATTCAGTTGGTTCTGACCAGTTCTGTAGAACCGGTAGCAAAAATTTTGAGTAGTTCAGAGAACCAGTAGTGGAAATTTTGGGATCTCTGACTGGCTCCACCCCAACTATTCTGTGCCTCCAAAGTCCCAACTGATCATCTGGGTCTTCTTTTGTTGCCCTGCATAGGAGAACGGAGCTGGAAAGCGGGTTAGTGGGAAGGAATGGAGATTTTGCAGTATCCTTCCCCTGCACGCCCACCAAGCCACACCCACCAAGCAATGCCATGTCCACCAAGCCATGCCCACAGAACTGGTGGTAAACATTTTTTAATCCCACCACTGGCATGCACACATGCTACACTCATGCACTCACAGCATTCAAAGATAGCCCTTGTGCTGCCCTCAAAGATTGCCTGAGCTCAGCTGAGGCACAGCAATCCACTTTGCTGTGCGAATCAGCTGAGCTAAAAATCAATGGAATAAAGTACAGGAAAGAGCAGGGCGGGTGGGTGGGCCCAGTCAGAGGTGGTATTTGCCGGTTCTCTGAACTGGTCAAAATTTCCTCTACCGGTATTCCAGAACTGGTCTGAACCGGCTGAATACCACCTCTGGTATAATCTGTCCACTTCACCCACCCCTTCAGTGGCAGATGTGGTCAGAGAATGAGATGTGTTCAGCTCTCAAGGCTGCTTTTGGTTGCGGAAGAGACTGTTCCAATAATCAAAGCAACAAGGAACATACAGGTTATTCTATGTCCTGGATACTTTAATATCAAGGAAGAACTTATAGCTCAAAACCACAGAAACAAACCAGCAATGCTATTATCTTGCAATTTAAGGATTCTCTTCTCTTCCCTTTGAAAAAAGGAAATAGAAGGGAAGCTTTGCAGTATTGTGGGCAGGAGCTGGGAAGGCAAAGGGGCATGCTTCACCCAGTTTGAGTAGAATCCCAAAAGATGTCCACTGAGACATGTAAGAATTCAATAGATAGAGAACCTGTAGAGTTGAGACTGTTCATTAAGTTAATGAACCATCACTGGATCTATCACAACATTCTATTTAAAAAATGCAGAGAAATAGCAATCTATCACTCTAGATCAGGGTGTCAAACTCAAGGCCTGTGGGCCAGATCCGGCCCATGGAGTGCTTAGATCTGGCCTGTGAGGCCACCCTGGAAACAGTGAAGGACCGGCCTGCGGTGCCTCTGCCAGTGAAAACATTTGAGAGCTCCATTTTCGCTGGTAGAGGCTGCAGGAGGCCACCACAGTTGGAAACGGAGCCAAAAAAAACAGAGCTCTCCCTGATCTTGCCTTCCTCTGCTGGAGACAATGGATCCCTCCCCAGCCTTCCTGGGCCCCCTACATGAGTGACATTGAGCTGGCCATGCCCGCTCTGGCCACGCCCACCCCGGAGATGCCCACCCGGCCTCCTGAGGTCAAACACCACACTGATGCAGCCCTCAATGAAATTGAGTTTGCCCCCCGCTCTAGATGAAATGATTGTCCAGGGTAGGAATGAGCAACTGGAGGAGATGGCCATGCCAAACATTTCAGCCAGTTAGAGGTGGAACTGTTATTAAAACAGAATGAAGTGCTGAAAATTATCCACTCTGAAGGCTTAAAGCAGCTAAAATTGGACAACAGCAACTTGGATTTAAGCTGGAAAACACTGAGTGTGATGGGCTGGGAGTGGGAGAAAGATGATGTTATCCATTTCTAAACTCTGAAAGCAAAGGGTAGTTCATATGGTAATAGTCCAAGCAGAGACTGCAAATCTGCCCTCTACCAACATTTTGATCTAACTTTTCTAAAACAACATTTTGATTGAAAGATAACAAGAAATACATTCATTCACAGTAGAACTTATAATGGCAAATGCATCTGATTTCAAAGTTCTTTTGTAGAGCTGTTGCTGGCTCTCTCTGAAGCTTGAGAGTCATTGCTAGAGGAAGGCTATTCTCAGCTATATCCCTTTACTAGTAGGATACTCACAGTGGAAGTTTCCCTGGTATTAATATTATATACCTTTTTGTCAATTCAAAATTGATTTTTTTTTTCCCCAGGCTTTTTATATTCTTGGTCCTTATGCCTTCACAGTCCCTCAGCTACGGCACACTAGACATGCGTACTCTTGGTGTAATTTGGCTTAGACTTAGACTAACTTTATTGTCACTTTGAATGTACACTAATCAACATACATTAAAATGAAATTTCATTGCATACATCTCTCTCTCTCTCTCTCTCTCTCTCTCTCTCTCTCTCTCTCCTCTCTCTGTCTCTCTCTCTCTCTTTGTATTTTCCCACGTCATTATAGTTGTGCTTTTAAAGTTGTAGCAACATTTCGGCAGAATCTCATCTGCCATCATCAGGCTTCTGTATTGTGTTCATCTGTGAGTCAGACTTTCACAGCCGTTTCAGTTTTAAATTTGGTGCTAGCCTACTGCTGTGCCAGAATGGTTTTTTCTTCATCCTGATTGGTTGGGAGTCTTGGTCTGTGTTCACTGGTCTTGGAGTTTGCTGGGTTCTGCTTGATTGGTGTTTCTAATATCTTCTGCCTGTTTAGTGGTTTTTTTGTGTCTTGATTGGCTGGCAACATTGTGTTCCTACATTGGAGGCTTTTACTGCAGCTTGGCTCTGAGAAAATGGATGGCTATCATTTATTAGGAAGCTAGGTTTCATCTGGGTGCCTGGTTGGGGTGTGATTGAGCTGGAGGTATCAGGGGGGATCTGTTTGTGCCCAGGTGTTTGCCAGGCTTGTGGTGTGGAGATTTTTTTGTTTGTGAGTGCAGGCTTCCAAATAATTGACAGTCTGGTGGAGTCATCTCTTCTGTTCATGCTTTCAGGTCTTTTTTCAATCTCTATGGCTTCTCTGATAATTCTGTAGCTGGGGTTTTCTATAGCAGCTAGGGTTTTGGTGCCATTGAAGTCGATGCTATGATCTGTGGCTTTCATGTGTTGGACTAGTGAGGAAGTGTGTTCCAGCTTTTTTACTGCATTTTTGTGTTCATCTAGGCAGGTACTTATTCTTCTATTGGTCTTTCCAATGTATGTGGCAGGGCATGATACACAGGGGACTTCATATATGCCTTGGTTTTCCAGGTCAATTTTATCTTTGGGGTTTCTTAGGATGGCTGCTATTTTTCTGTGTGTTTTTTCTGCCTGCTATTTTTCTGGCAGTCTTGATGTAATGCCTGTGTAGTATCTTACTGATTTTGTCTGTAGTACCTCTTATATAGGGCAGGACAGCTGTTCCATAGGTCTGTTCATCTTCTAGGTATCCATTATGACTCAGTGTGTTTTTGTGGATCAAGCCAGTGATTCTGCTTTTGTGGAAGCCGTTAGATTCTGCCGAAATGTTGCTACAACTTTAAAAGCACAACTATAATGACGTGGGAAAATACCTGAACAAAGCTGAATAACATACATGTAAGTACTTAAGAAAACTTAAGAAAACAAATATATATAACCTCAGAAAACGCACACACATATATATATGAAAAAAGCTGAATACCATACACACACACACACACACACACACACACACATACACACATATATGCAGGTCTTGGCAAAATATATGAGAAAACCAACACCGCACCCAAAACAACACATGACACCACCACCATTCTCCCTCACCAGACTCAAACCCAATCCTATCCCATAGACGAAAGACAACCACCATCCAGAAACGAGACCATGGCTGCAACACCAGCTGCCACACCCCCTGACCCCCAAACCAAGCAAACGGACACACGCCATGAAAAACATCCAGGCCTCAAACTCGGAGCCAAACCAAAACCTGGAACGTCACATCATAGCCACCTGCTCAGGATTTCACATCACAGAACTCAGGAGGTTAACACCACAAAACCTCAGGATGTTGCAACACAGCCAACGACCCAGGAAATTACAGCAAAAAATCCAGGATGTCAAAACAATAGAACTCAGAAGGTCAGCACGCAGCCCGTTACCCAGGTTGTTACAACACAGGAGGCTGATAGACACACATCCAATACCTCAGCCACACATGTTCTTATGAAAAAGCCAGCCAATCTGCAAACATCAACTCCATCAACCAATCAAGAAATGACAACACAGCCAGCTTCCCCACCAGTATAAATAGGGAGATGGCAGCTCCGATCACACTTTGCTCGCACAAGCACGAAGCCGAAAGCACCAGCCTGAAGATGGCAAGTGGGACCTCGTCGAAACATTGCCAAGATGCCCTCAATCTTAAACGGGAAAAGACCCGAACACGCCAAGACCTGTATTCCTCTACCTGTGAAAATCTATGAAAATACACGCGCACACACACACACACACACACACACACACATATATACACTAGGTAAGTATGACAAAATAAATGAATACAAAATTATGCATATACCCACATATATTATATGACACAAGAGAAACAACAGTCTAGTTCGGATGTGTACATGTACTGGCGACAAATAATGAATCTTGCGCATTTACCAGATGGATGGCATAGGGAACAAAGCTGTTATAGAATCTGGTAGTCCTTCTGGAAATACTTTGAAACCTCCTCCCAAACGGGAGCAACAGAAACAAAACGTAAAGTGGATGGGTGGGGTCTCTGACAATGCTTTTGAAAGGCTACTTTCACATTGTTGTTGTTGTTATTTTAATTTCATTTCTATTTTTTATTCTGTTGGCTCCAGTATTTGCATTTGTTGGCTTCCCCCTATACAACTTTTGTTTTTGAAAATCAGCTATGTTCTGTCCTGCTTCCATTGGACATGTTGCTATTTTTATTAGTGACACCAATTACAAAAGGTTCAGTGCCTTTTGCTTTCAGTCTTTCAATTCAAGTGCATGGATTTGAGTCCATGTTTTTCTACTAAATATTTCTGTAAGCAGCTTTCTTTAGGTTTAATTTTGAAAATTGAACAATATTGTCCGAAAATATTTAGAAGTTAGTGAAATGAAAAGATAGTTATATTTATGTAGTGGAAATGAAGGACAAAATACGTTTTAAAAACAAACTAAATGTTTGCTTATATGTCTTTTTAAAAAGTATTTTACTTTTTTATACAGTGTTGAAAAATCTGTTTTATAGACATTTTATTAAAAACAAGTATTCTTGCTTGTTTTAATCTTGTAATTATTTTACAATAAAATTTGGCAGAAAATTAAGATGAGAATTGGCCCATTATTTAAAATTGATATTTATATAACCCATATAAATTCATTATACTTTTAGCATTATTTTTAATAATTTTGGAATATGAAATATGTTGCTGAAAAGGGTGAATTTCTTAACTCTGTGATAGTTTACAATACCACATTGCCACCATGTGGCCAAACATGATCATTTACCAATCAGATAATTCTATTTGCCGGCTATATTGTTGTTGTAAGGCTTCTTCATCCAATGGAGAGTACAGCAAGGTGGTGATACCTGAAGTGACATCACAATGTAGTTTCATCTTTGTGTATTTGTGTTCTGATATCAGAAGCAAGTATGTATGTCACATCTATCAGGACACATTTTGTCACTCATTCTCCCAGTGCCTCAGAAGACACTAATGTGCAAAAATCCATTTTAATGTCACACTATCCTTTATGACACATCTTTTAGTAATTACATAGGGCTGTGAAAATATTTACAGACCCCTCACATCCCGGACATAAACTGTTTTAACTCCTTCCCTCAAAACAACACTGTTCTGCACACCAGAACAACTAGACCCAAGAACATTTTTCCCAAAAGCCATCACTCTGCTAAACAAATAATTCCCCCAACACTGTTCAACTATTTACAAAGTCTGCACTACTATTACTGTTAATCTTCTTATCATCCCTTATCACCCATCCCCTCCCACTTGTGACCGTATGCCTCTAACTTTGTTGCTTGTATCCTTACAATTTATATTGACTGTTTTCTAGTATGATTTGATTGCTTATTGTATCCTATGACTATCATTAAGTGTTGTACCTTATGATTCTTGACTCTTGATGAATATATCTTTTCTTTTTTGTACACTGAGAGTATCTGCACCAAGACAAATTCCTTGTGTGTCCAATCACACTTGGCCAATAAAGAATTCTATTCTATTCTATTCTATTCTATTCTATTCTATTCTATTCTATTCTATTCTATTCTATTCTATTCTATTCTATTCTATTCTATTCTACCAAAATGTCTACAAAAATATTCATGCATTTCCTTTCCATATACTATTTTCTCCAAGTACTTCTTCATGTCTAAAGATATGCTGGTCCTCATCAAGAACTCTCCAATATTCCATTTGCATATTTTTTAACAGAAATGATACATTTTTCCTACAATCAACAAGCTCCGTGTGTCTTAATTTTGACCCATGCATTTTAAAACCCAATGGAAATTATATAAAATATACTGAACAGCTTCTGTTTTGCAGATTATATCTTGTGAGAATATAAGTATATGCATTTCTGACTGACCTTGAATTCTTGCTTTTTTTTTTTTAACATGTGAATAAAATTGGTTCATTGCTCCAGGCCAAAATACCTGCTCTCTATCTGGAAATAAATAATAAAAACAGCTGGAAAATTAAAATTGGTTCCATTGACCAATGTACTTTTTTTCTATTGATTTTCCTAGAACTGTTATAAATATCTCACCTTACTATAATCTTTAATGCATAGCTGCAGAAATTTGAATTTTGAAAATTTGAAATTTGAAGCTCTCCTTTGGCCATTCCATCCCAGTTGACTTATATTGTCTTGCTAGCATCATGTAATTATGTTTCAAATATTATAAAACCTATCCTCTTAACTGTTCCTTTGGCACACAGTGCTTAGAGGATGCTAGAAGATGCTATTAAATTGTTAGTGGAGCAATAAGATCAATTATTCATCATTTCTGATTCTTCCATTTGTTCTTTGTACATTCAAATGTATAATTTCAAACATATCAAAACAATATCTTACTTGCTTTCTATTGTGCTATCTTAAAAAAATAATAAGAAGGAATCTAGTACCTTGACTTATGACCACAATTGAAACCAATATTTATGTTGCTAAGTGAGATATTTGTTAAATGAGTTTTGCCCTATTTTATGACCATTTTTGCCACTGTTAAGTTAATCACTGCAATTGTCAAGTTAGTAACATGGTTGTTAAGTGAATTTGACTTCCCCATTGACTTTGCTTGCCAGAAAGTTGCAAAAGATGATTACATGACTCTGGGACACAGCAACAGTCATAAATACGCAGTGTCTGAATTGTGATCATATGATCATGGGAACGCTGCAAACGTCCTAAGTGTGATAAAATGGCCATACGTCACTTTTTAAATTGATGTTGTAACTTTAAACAGTCACTAAATGAACTATTGCAAGTTGAGGATTACCTGTAATCTTTCAATCAGAGCAGAGCATGCATTTCATCACAAAATAATTGCTCTGTAGCCTTGACTTCTACATTCATTTGCATGCAGATAAGAGAAAGAATACAATTTGGGCTAGTATTTAATTTTGTTATTTAGCTAATATGCTTAAAAAGACCCAGTAAAGGTATTTTTAAATAAATAAAGATATCAATATTTGATTTATAGGGCAGGTGCTGAGTGTTTTATGACGCAAAAGCCAGATAATACTGCAGAACATACCACGGAGGAACTTCTAACACATTTAAATGTACCCGAACAACAACCTATGCAAGGTTTTTCTTGTTTTCAAGGTTTCTCTCATTCATGGGAACTCTGAAAGCTGCCTTTCTTCAGATCAGACTATTTGTCCTTCTATCAAAATTAATTGAATTGGCTGGTGGGGGGGTGACCTTCCACAGTATGAGGAGGAAGTTTCCCAATTATTTGCTGTTTGGTGTTTTTAATTGTACTTGCTAACGATTGAATCTGGAACCTTCTGCATACAAATCCCAGATTTTACCCCTGAGCCAGAATCCTTGTCCTGGTTTCTGATTCAGATCTTCTAAGGATTTCTCAGTTCTACCTTCATTTTTTTTTCAATCATCTGAAACAATGGCCAAATAAAAGAGAAAGGCTGAGAATTTGTTGACAGATCCCAAAACACCACCTTAGCATGAAGACGTCAGTTTAGAAAACAAATATTTACCAATTACTGACATACAGCAAATGCTGATTGAAATAGGTTACATTCAGGGGTGGGATTCAAATTTTTTAACAACTGGTTCTGTGGGCGTGGCTTAGTTGGCAGGCGTGGCTTGGTGGTCATGTTATTGGCTGGGCGTGGCCAACTCAATATCACTCACATTGAGGCACGCATCTCCTCGCCTGGCCTCTCATGACTGTGGAGATGTTGCAACAGTCGTAAGTGTGAAAAGGGGTCATAAGTCACTTTTTTCAGTATCATTGTAACTTTGAATGGCCACTCCATCCAAGCAAAGTACCAGCAAAGGAGGGGAAAAAAACTCCAGAGAAGTTCCTGAGACAGGAAATCTAGTCCTGCCAAGAATGTAATAAGTGTTAACGGAGAGGCAGTTTCTGTAAGCAACACCAGAATGTTTCCTTCTTGCCTTCCTTACAGGATTAGGCCAGTAATTTCTTCTAACAACGGGTTCTCTGAACTGCTTAGAATGTTAACAACCATTCTATCGAATAGGTGCGAACTGGTAGAATCCCACCCCTGGGTGCATTGGTCAGTGCCACAGACTGGATCAAAAATTTTAGGGCAACATGAATCAAATAGACTCTAGCTGCAAAATAAGAGGTGTACAATTCTATATGGAGCAACACTTTTATATTTAACTGTGAGTGAAAAATGGAAAATCTTGGAAAGAAGGGCCTGTTACCACTGAACGCATCTGCATTTTGTATTTAGCTGAGTTACAAAGTCCAGTCTGTCTGAGGCTTTCCATGTGACATCATTAGCGTCAGCTTCCTTAGTCACAGTTCTTTGTAATGTATTATAATGGGCAATTTGATAGTATTATGGCTTTTTGACTCTTACATGCTTAATAGTTAATATGCATTACAGTGTGTGCTTGCTTTATAAACTGAAAAACACAGAGCAAATGGGTTTGGTGATTCTAAGGTAAAAGTTCTTCTAGATGGTAGCAACAGCTAGCATGTTTAGATTTCAATTCAGAACAAGATAGATAATCTTGTACTGCCTTTCTTTAGGTAATATTAGCATCATACTATTTCATTAAAGGAGGAAATATTGCTCTAAACCAGAAGTGTGAAACTCACAGGCAGAGTACTCGGTCCACCACAAGAACCATAGACAAGTAATGTTGAGATGGCCACACCCCCTCCGGCCTACCCAAGGTCAAACACAACCCTGATGTGGCCCTCAATGAAATCAAGTTTGACACCCCTGCACTAAACAATCAAGGCGGTTTGCCCTTATTGGTATTACCATCAATTTTTGCACTGCATAAAGCAAGAAATAGTATAATTAACTAGAATGTGAAATGTTCCTTAGCAGAGCCTCTCCTAGTTGTAGCTGGTTTTATTTATAGCAGGATGAATATTTCCCTGTTTGGTCTTTAAACATTTAATAACATTACTCTCATTTTACAAGTACAATATTTGGCCTTCTAATGGAAGAAGGGAGGGGATTTCCCCCAATTCTTTTTTCTTTTATAGCACTAACCATATTCTACTCTGTTGAATGTTAATGTTATAATATCAATTGGTTTTGTTCAGAATGCAACAGTCATATATAATGTAAAGATAAAACTGACAATAGCTTAAAAATCAGAAACAAGATTAAGTACAGATATTTATGAACTGTAAATGGCCTAAAATTCTGTTTTACACATTTAACATGTACTCTGGTCAGTAAATGCTACTCTGTTTTTCAGCAGCTCTGGACAAACTGAGGAAATATATCTTGCATTCATATCATATTATAGCATGCTATAACATAACCAGAGTTATGAAAAAAAAAACCACCAGATTTTAAAACATTTGAAGGCTTGAGGGTCACCTTTTAGGAGCGGAGACCCTTTTGTGCCATAGACCCAGCATTTTCCTTCCAGAGATCAGATTGGCCCTGATTCTGATGGGCCTGAGTGCCAAGTGTATGAAGGGATCTATTTCTGGCTATATGGATGATTGTTGGTCTTCTCAGCAGCCATTTGTTTTAATTTTTGCATATCTATTTATCTTAGTTTTATCATCATCCGGAGGTGAGCAGCTATATAAATTTAAACAAACAAATAAATAAACAATAAATTTTGTTTTTGAGTAGCATGCTGGATATTGCACAAAAAACTGTAATTAAAATAAGAATTAAATTTGACTGCATTTAATATACAAGATGTACCACATGAAAAAATCAGGACATATTCAAAAATACAAACTCATGGGAAACAATTGTTTTTCTTACTTTTACATGAAAAGTACAAATGTGTATACGTAATATTACCTCTATTTGCTTTTAAAAAAGTATTCCTATTTCTCTTATTCATTACTAAGTTTGGCTTATAATAAATACTATATGATACAGTAATAAAAAATAATTGAAGTACGATATAAACCTCAAGATGGTTCCTGATATCTAGGAAATGGTTATCAGAGGTGATAAAAACATTACTGAGGCAAGTGGGTCCCATTCAAAATCTAATACGGCTGATATGGGAAATCTTATTTTAGGCTTTTAAAGAAATATTTATCAACAGGATTCAGAACTAAGGAGAGAACTGGTTAGCTATGTAGGCTTCAACTGGAAATGCTCCCAGCTTGGCTAATATGTTCTCAGTACTAGTTCAAGTCCACAACCTACTTGCGCCATTTGAAATGGGTTTTCAAAAGCAAAGCTGTAAATTGTAACAGGGTCCAGACATGGGTGAGCCACCTGTGTTCTTCTGCCCAATTTCACCCAGTGTTCAGCTTAATTTCTTCCACTCTTTGCAAGCCAGCAATCCTTCAAGAAAAAACAAAAAAGGGACTTCCGGTTTGAGCTTCTTCAGTAACAGACCGAAATCTGCGATTGTGCATGGTTTCGATTCGTGCTTGCCGCTGGAGCGCCCCGAGCCGGCTGGTTTTGGGACTAAGCCACCCTGTAGAGGTGGTGAAAAGGGGGGAGACCACCAGCAGGGTTGAGGAGAGCTGCATATCTCCTTCCCAGTTGGCCATTACTCCCTTTCCCAAAGGCGGTTGTAACAGTGGTCAGAAATGGCCACCTCAAAGAAGAACTCAACCGGAAAAGAATGTTCAGGAGGAAGATAAGAATAGAAAGTTTTGGCTGACTGGGTTGAACTGAAAAAGCAACAACATAAGGTACCCTGGAATTTGAACTATAAAGAATAACATTGCTCCCAAAGAAGATTTTGAAGTGGCGAATGAGAGAGAGAAGGGAAAGGATTGGGTTTTTTTTCTTTCCTTCCCTATATTGACAGCTAAGAGATTTAAGTAAGAAACTGAAAAAATCCACTTTGACATTAACAGGCATTTAAGCTGAAAAAAAATGTCAAAGGGATAATAAAGATTTCTGGCTTTTCAAAAACTTTTAAAAGAAGGAAAGGAGAGAAAAGGTAAAAATAAAAGGGTGGGATCTGGAAAAATGGAGGAGACCACCTGGAAGTAAAAGGAATTAACAGTGAAACTCTAACAAGATTCCTAAAAGATACATTCCAACTGAAACTTTGTAATAAGATAATAGAACCCCGGGAAGAGGAAAATGGAAAAAAAAAGAAGCAAGAAGAAACAGCTTTGGATTATTTGGATTACTTGGTGATTTTTGGATTTTTGGTTATTGGATTTAAAGGACTAAAATCAATTGGGTGGTTGTTTAAAAGTTTTTAAAATGGTATCACTCTTGGAAGAATTGAAAATGGAACTTAAAAAACAGAAAGAAGATGCACAAGAAGGAAAGGGTTTGTTGGCTTCGTATTTCAATTTTTAGAAATGGAGATCCTGAACTATGAGAAACAACAAGAAATGCCTGTAGAACAAGAAGGGTGGGACAAAGAAGAAGCCATCTTCAATGACCAAGTAATTCTATGTGGGGGGAAAAAAGAAAAGGGGGGAAGAGAGTGAAAAATTTAAGATCTGAAAAAACAACCCAAAGAAAAAAACAAAAAAACAAAAAAAACCACTCCCCCCTTTGCTGGCAGAATTCTGGACAGTGGATGGAAGAGAATAAATTCTATTTTGTCACAGTCTAGAATTTGCTGTCTAGAATTCAAAATGCCACAGATAACATAACAAATGGTACTGAGCCACTCAGTCCACTAGGATTTTTAAAATAGAGTTTAGAAAGTTCAACTCTAAACTAGACTTTGTAGGTGTTAATCTACATGAGTGTATGAGTAAATCAGAGGTGGTAGTCTGACTGGAGAATTTACAGTATCCTTCCCCTGCCACGCCCACCAAGCCATGCCCACAGAACAGGTAGTAAAAAAAAATTGAATCCCAGCACTGGAATAAATGCTGAACCATGTAAAAATTATCTTTTGTTAACAAAACATTGCTGATACTTGGAGACAGGCTTCATTGTGTCCCGTTGCAGCTGTTTAATTCAAAACAGCCCAACCAGAAAATTAGCCCAACTGATTGCTAAGTTTAAATAGCTGAATGACTGATGATCCTTTCCTTTCCTTACTTGAAATGCCATCTCATTTGGTTAGTAAGCACTCAGTGTAAACACATAAATATGCATTCATTTAAAACACACTAAGCTAAAGCTTAGAAGAACATGCTCATATTTAATCTTGGCAACTATGGTACACTCACTGTTACTACTTCTGAGTTTAAATAGAGGGGGAATACTTTTCATTAAGTATCTTGTCTGTATTTTATATAGATTCACTTACTGATTTCAGTGATTTTTTTTTAAATGTGTCAATACTTGGAAAAAGTTCTTGTACTTCCTAGGTAACCTATCTGGTCAATTTTCAATTGAAAACACTGCACCTCTGTGTAGTATGATGGACCATTTTCTCATTGGAATAAACTTTTCTTTTGCTCCATCTCCAACCTTGACTTTCAGGTTCCTTTGAACGTGGGGTTGACTTAGTAGGGCAAAATTGATAGCATTTATTTATATATACAGTAGGAACACATTGACTCACGTGGTTAGTGTTATGTCCCTGGAACTTGCCAAAGTCCCCACCCAGGTCCGTTCATGCTGCGGGGGCGTTTGCTGCCCCTCATTGGCTGGCCTCCCTCGACAGCCGGCTATAAAAGCCGGCTGCAGGGTCCGGCCAGCCGCTGATCGCTGGAAGCCTGCTCCAGGCAGGGCTAACACATTCAGTCCTTTATTGTTCCAATAAAGCCTTGTTGCACCAAGCCCTGGTCTAGCCTCTCATTGCTCAACTACAACACTGGCGACGAGGATGGGATGGCTACCAGAGGCAATTTGCAACAGCTGAAATCACTAAAATATCGCTGAGCCGCAGCCGCGCCGCCGGAGAGCTCGGTCAGCAAGAGTGAAAGTAATAGCGTCTGTAGCCGCTTGTTAGCAAGCTACAGAGGAAAGTGAAGCGCTGCGAGCCGCAGCCGCTCAGCACAAAAAGAGCGCGAAATTCAAATGGCTGTCGTTTGGATTTCAAGCCGGAATACAGCGCGGTGCTGTTATTCCGAGCTACTGACACTCACACGGGCGCAAACTCCAAAGCGCTATCAGAGGCGGCAAGCCAGCACCGCCTACGCTCTCCAGGAGCGCGAATTTCAAAACACTGCCAACAGTCGTTGCAGTTTAGCCAATTGTAGCCCAGAGAGAGAACAGAGAGGTCTATGAAGCCTCTCCAGAGCTGAAGTCACTAGCCTGACAAGAGCCCAAGTGCCATTTGTGTCCCAGAGAGATTTTTCAACAGCATATCACGCAGGAGTCCTCATCATGAACTCCAACCCAGCCTTCCCACCGTTCAAACCGGAAGAAGAAAAATGGGAGTCATACAAGAATCGTTTTAACCACTACATCGACGCTATCGGTCTGGCTGATGCTGGGGAGCATAGAAAAAAGTCATTCTTCCTCAGCTATTGCGGGGCCATCATTTTTGATACTGCCACAGCACTCGTCGCTCCACGTGAGTTAAAAAATATCCCCTGGGCAGAATTGTTAGAAATTCTCACCAACCATTACTCCCCCAGGCCCTCACAAATTGCGAGGCGTTTCACCTTCCGGATGAGGAAGCAAGCGGAAAAGGAAACCGTCAATCAATATATGGCCGCCTTGAGGACTGCAGCCCTCCACTGCGGGTTCGGGAACTATCTTGATGACATGCTCCTCGACCAGCTTGTCTGCGGGGTCAAAGACCTTCACCTCCAGAGACGACTACTCGCCAGGAAGGACCTCAACTTTTCCCAGGCTGTCGAGGAAGCCTTGGCAGCAGAGCTGGCAACCCAGTCCGCCACTGAAATTCAAGGCCCCGTTCCCAGACAAAGCTGTGCCACCGTTCATTCAGAAGAGGTAGTCAACGAAGACGACCCTAACGAGCAAACAGACATCCACCGCCTCACCCATGGCAAACAACCGCAGACAGGAGCCAGGCTAGAAACCAACAGCGCACCCAAGCACATCATCCTATGCCTATCCTGTGGCGGACCTCACTCGAGAGCGACGTGCAAATTCAAGAGTGCCATCTGTAACCAGTGCCACAAAAAAGGCCACATCGCTAGAGTCTGCCAGGCCGCGCACAACTCAGCACAAAAGGTTCCTCCTTTTTCCCATTCGGGGCCTCAAAGGCAAGTACTAAATTGTCACACTTGCTACCATGCTAACCACACCTGTCACTCTATTAGTAAAATAACACTTTCCGTTCTGTTAGAAGGTAAACCTTGTCGTATGGAGGTTGACACGGGGTCAGCGCTCTCAATCATCTCTTGGAGCACTCTCAAGAAAATCCAGCCCAGACTATCCAGAAACCAGCTCCAGAAGTGCCAGATCTCCTTGAGGGATTACCAGGGAAAAGACATTCCAGTGCTCGGCAAAGGCAAGTTCCTGGTTAATTTTAAAGCTTTTAAAGGCCACCTGGCTCTAGTGGTAGTTAACGGCAACCTCCCCAGTCTTCTGGGGCTTGATTAGTTCCCCTATCTCGGCCTAGGGTTAACAGGAGTCCATGCTGTCTCAGCTTCTGACACTGACTCCTTATTCGCTGACTACTCAGACGTATTCAGCAATGAGTTGGGGTGTTATAATGGTACCCCCATCTCATTTGCAGTTGACCCCCAAGCGGTTCCAGTCCGGCTGAAACCGCGTAGAGTCCCATTCGCCATTCGGCCTAAACTGGACACAGAGCTCGATAAATTATTAAAGCAAGGGGTCATTGAGCCAACAGACTTCGCCAAATGGGAGACGCCAATTGTCACACCCCTTAAAAAAGATGGCAGCCTGAGAATTTGTTCTGATTACAAAACGACAATCAACCGCTTTCTACAAGTTAGCGCGTACCCTGTCCTGGTCATTCAACATTTACTGCATACCTTTGAGCCTGGCAACATTTTTGCCAAATTGGACATGTCACAAGTGTATCAGCAGTTCCCCATTGACAACCAAACGGCCGAACTGCAGACCACTGTGACCCACAGGGGTGCCTTCCGGTGCAAGCGTCTCCAGTTTGGCGTAAGTGTTGCCCCAGGCATTTTCCAATCCCTCATGGAGCGTATACTACAGGGCCTCCCTGGCGTAGTACCATACTTCGACGACATATTGGTCTCTGCCAGGGACAGACCCCAACTCTTCCAGAGAGTCAGAGCAGTGTTAGACAGGTTCAGACAGCATGGCCTCAAATTAAAAAAGGAAAAATGTGCCATTGCCACTAGACAGGTGGACTTTCTGGGCTATAAGATTGACGCCTCAGGCATCCACCCCCTAGAGTCCAAGGTCAAGGCAATTCATGAGGCACCCACGCCAACCACTAAAGCCGAGCTACAAGCCTTTTTGGGATTATTGAACTTTTATGCATCATTTCTACCTCACAAAGCATCAGTAGCAGAGCCTCTACACAGGCTCTTAGATAAAAAAGCACCTTGGCACTGGGGACACAAGGAAGACACCGCTTTTCGCGCAGTCAAATCACTGCTCACATCTGACGCGGTCCTTATTCAATTTGACCCACACCTTCCACTGGTACTAGCCGCGGATGCTTCCCCTTTTGGAATTGGCACCGTATTAAGCCATAGACTACCCAACGGCTCTGAGACACCGATTGCCTTCTTTTCCAGAACGCTCTCAGCAACAGAGCGTAACTATAGTCAGATCGACAAAGAGGCTTTAGCCGCAGTGGCCGCGGTTAAGAAATTTCATGAATTCCTGTTTGGCCACAACTTTGAGCTAATCACAGACCACAAGCCTCTCCTGGGTCTTCTTTCCGGGGACAAGCAGACTCCCCAAGTGTTGTCCCCCAGAATGGCGAGGTGGACCTTGTTCCTGGCAGCCTATTCGTACAAGCTCATCCACCGCCCAGGAAAAACATTAAGTCACGCAGACGCCCTTAGCCGCTGCCCCCTGCCAGCTCCAGCAGAAGACCCGGCCCCGGTCCACGCTATCTTCGATGTCACCGAGCTCGACCTCCCTGTCACCGCTCTCGACATCGCCACCAAATCCAAGACGGACAAAACCATCGCCCAGGTACTGGACTGGGTGAGGAGGGGGTGGCCGGGCTCAAACCTTTCAGCCGAATTCACACCTTTTAAGACCCGTCAACAGGAGCTGTCTAGCTTACAGGGCTGCCTGCTGTGGGGCACCCGGGTGGTTATTCCGGCCTCACTTCGCACTCCAGTCTTAGAGGCACTACACGAGGGCCACCCGGGCATCGTCCGGATGAAGGCGTTGGCGCGAAGCTATGTCTGGTGGCCTGGCCTGGACGACGACATCGTCAAGTGGGTAAGCTCATGCCAACCCTGCCAGGAATCCAGACCATCCCCTCCAGTCACCACCCCCACAAAGTGGGAGAGCGCCAATGCACCTTGGTCAAGGCTACACATTGACTTAGCAGGTCCAATGCACGGCAAGACCTTCTTGGTGGTCGTAGATTCATACTCAAAATGGATCGATGTGGCCCAACTATCCACAACCACCACGCTAGCAGTTACCAAGGCTCTAACTCACCTATTCGTAACACACGGGTTACCAGACACCATTGTTTCAGATAACGGCCCCCAGTTTGCCTCAACAGAATTTAGCCGTTTTGCCACAAACCTTGGCATCCGACATATCTTCACGGCTCCCTTCCATCCTGCCAGCAACGGATTGGCAGAACGAGCCGTTAGATCCACAAAAGAAGCACTAGCCAGATTCAGCAAATTGGCATCACAGGCTCTCCCGTTTCTTGCTGAGCCAACACTCGACCCCTTGCATGGTCACCAACAAATCCCCTGCAGAACTTCTAATGGGTAGGCGCCTAAGAACTGTGTTGGATAGGCTCCACCCTCACTATTGTCCTGACACCCCCCTCGCTTCAACGACGGGGGTCAGAGATTTTGTCTTGCAGGAACATGTATTTGCGAGGAACTATGCCGGAGACCCGCTGTGGATTCCGGGAGTGATAGTAGCCATCACCGGTCCCCGGTCGTACCGAGTCCAGCTGGAAGACGGCCGCATCTGGAGAAGACACCTGGATCAGCTAAGGAAGCGACAGGGTACCTTCACCAGTGTCGGATCGTGGGCTCAGGTCGACCCCCAGGTGCAACACCAAGCTCCCATCGAAGACCATGCCAGGGCCACTGCACCACCTCCACCCGGACCAGGAGAGTTGGCAGTAGACCGGGACTGCCCGATGGGTCCACCACCAGCACCAGAAGATGGGACCACAACATCGCCTTCCAGAAGCGCCACACCGGTGCCAGTGCATACCCCAGAACGAGGCTGCAACCCATCGCCAACCCTACCGGGTTCCTTGGACTCTGAGACACTTGGTAACTCACTGGAGTTACGACGCTCGGGGCGCCAGCACAGACCGCCCGCTTATTTAAGTGACTATGCGTGTTCGCATCTGGGGGGAAGGGGTGTTATGTCCCTGGAACTTGCCAAAGTCCCCACCCAGGTCCGTTCATGCTGCGGGGGCGTTTGCTACCCTTCATTGGCTGGCCTCCCTCGACAGCCGGCTATAAAAGCCGGCTGCAGGGTCCGGCCAGCCGCTGATCGCTGGAAGCCTGCTCCAGGCAGGGCTAACACGTTCAGTCCTTTATTGTTCCAATAAAGCCTTGTTGCACCAAGCCCTGGTCTAGCCTCTCATTGCTCAACTACAACAGTTAGGACATGGTTAGCAGCAAGCCTTTGTTCAAGACCCAAGTGCTGCCATGGGATGGGGTGAGCTGCCATCATTTGCTCCAGCTTAAATTGGTAACATAAAGGAGCCCTCAACTGGGTGTCCCCCAAGCAATGGTGAAGTCACTGGCTAATCCTTTCAACTCAGAAGTCCTAGGTGCAATGCAAATTATACAGCCACACATGTTATACCAAGCTATGTCAGTCTCCCCTTCTTCAAGGAACAAATGGTATACAAAGCACTAAATGTCTTTCTTTCTACCCCCACCCCCTCTAGAAAGAGAATGTTATTATTCCTGGCTTGCCTTGTTTGAGCTCTGAAGCTGGGAATTCCAGGAAGAAAGCATTATAGAAGAAGACAATGGCAAATCATTTCTATATAGTTGCCAAAATAAGAGGGGGGAGAGAGAGAGAGAGAGAGAGATGACCACGAAGCCACACCCACAAATTAGGCAATGCCCACAGAACTGGTTGTTAAGAAATTTGAATCCCAGCCCTGGCTATTATTAATATAGTTGCAGCAAATGAAAAAGAAAAAAGGTAGTAGTGCCTAAAACCCCTTTCCTTCTGAAAAAAGCTTACAACAAGGAGACAAGATGATTGAAAGCAGGTTTGTGGAAGCTCTCGCTAGACTACTCGGGAGGGCTTCTTGTACTGATAGCAATCTGAATGACAGAGAGAGAGAGAGAGAGAGAGAGAGAGAGAGAGAGAGATGTCAGAGTAAAAGTACTGGAAGAAGTACTTTAAGTTGAAGGAACGCTGTCAACTCTAGGCCCCAAATCAGAGTTCCCTTTGGAGAGAATTCCCATCCTCGGAAGAAATGTGAATACTCCTTAAATACTCCTCTCTCCCTGAATACCAGTGGTGGAATTCAATATTTTTACTACCGGTTCTGTGGGTGTGGCAGGGAAAGGATACTATAAAATCTCCAGTCAGAGGTGGTATTTGCCAGTTCTCTGAACTACTCAAAATTTCCGCTACCAGTTCTCCAGAACTGGTCAGAACCTGCTGAATACCACCTCTGCTTAATATCCTAGCATTTACCATGGAACTTGTCTGTAGTTAATATTTGTTTGGAAGCACTTTTTAGACACTTCTTGACACAGTTGAAATCTCTTTATTAAAAGAAGGCAATGCTAGCAAATTGTATTCTTAGTGTTTTTTTTCCTTTCAACACTTGCATTTCACAGACAAAGGGAGTTAATATGCCCCTTCTCTAGTCTTCCACAGTAGTAGTAGTAGTAGTAGTAGTAGTAGTAGTAGTAGATCCTGGTCAGTCTGGAGAATTTTCTTTTCAACTAAGTCGTGGGACTATCAGGACTCTGGTCGATCTCTGATATATAAAAACCACTTTGGTCTTTGACACAGATATTTCTAGGTGCCCTTTATGACTTTCTAGAATTCTCATGTATTAGCTCATCCAGGAATAAAGCTTGATGAAGCAGCAATAGAGATTCGTACAGCAAGGGGTGAGGAAAATCCTCAGGGATGACTCATACCCTGGTCAGCACTTCTTTTCTCTCCTACCATCGGGCAGGAGATATAGAAGCATAGCCTGACATATGAATAGGCTGAAGAACAGCTTTTATTAGTGGGCTGTCAGACTCCTGAATGCAACATAACTGCATAACTATGTACTGTAGTATGATAGACTTGCACAGCCGGCACAATGCACAACATGTTTACAGTGATGTAATATAATGTAATGTTATATTATGCACACATATGTATAGAGGATTGTGTGTCTGTTATGATTTACTGGGTTAGGGATTTTCTTCTTTCACTGTGAATTATTGAGATGTATTTATGTTGTGGGTGTGTGTGCACTAAGGGAGGCTGAGCCAATCTCATTGTACACAGGTGGGTTGACAGTAAAGGTTTGAATTGAAGAATGGAACCAGATTCATGAAACAAACCCAGCAAACCATGGGCACTGAATAGGGCAATAAACATTGTTTGCTATACCTTGACCTGTGCAAAATTATCAAATGTAGTTGTACAGATATTTAAAAATGTATTACCTCACGGAAGTCAGAGAGTCAGCAGCTATTTATAATATTTTGCTAGACAATCTACTCCATATTTCTGAATATGGAAATGGGGAGGATGAAGGTAATAACCCTGAGGCAGATAGTTAATCTGCCCAGGTAAGTCTTTATTTAGTCATCCATGTTTTGGCAGCTTTTCTTTGAATGACTACAATGTATTTTACATGCTGCTTTTGGCAATACTATGCAATGTTTAGGAATTGAATTATAAAGTCAAAAACTGCATTATTTTTAATGGGAGCTGAAGGATCTGACTATAAGCTTCCTGCATTTTACTGTCTGCTTGCTACAATTTATTTTCTGGCTAGTTTTTAATCTTAAAAAAACTTCAGTGATTTGAGATCAGAATACTTCTATACCATCTGCTTAAGTCCTGAATTTAGATAGAATAGAATAGAATTCTTTATTGGCCAATTGGATTGGACACACAAGGAATTTGTCTTTGGTGCATATGCTCTCAGTGTACATAAAGAGAAAAAAAATACATTCAAGAATCATAAGATACAACACTTAGTGATAGTCATAATAAGCAATCAAATCATACTAGGAAACAAATAAAACAATATAAATTGTAGAGATACAAGCAACAAGGTTATAGTCATAAGGGGGAGGAGATAGGTAATAGGAAGAATGAGAATAGTAATAGTAATAACAGTAATAGTAATAGTTTGACAGTGTAGTGGGAATTAATTGTTTAGCAGAGTGATGTCATTCGGGAAAAAATGGAAAAAAATCTGAAAATACTTCTGCAAATACCTCCAAATGAAGGTCACTGAGTAGCTTAGACAAAGTACCCTGCTATTAAATAGCCAGCACACCCTTCAGTTAAAGTTTCATCATAAAACTAAGGCATGAAGTTGAAGAAAAACATGCAGATACCCACTTACCTACTAATAGCATCACTAGAGGAACTTACTGATATCCTTGGCTTTAAGTTTACAAAAAGAGTGGCAACTATACTTGTGGTTTTATCCTTGTTCCTGTTTGTCTTTGCTGATTGTGAGCTCAGACACCATCCATTGTCAATATGAGCCATTCCGGGTTCTAATTTCGAGCTTTCTAAAGGGGGAAATATGCTTCTGTTTTTTGGTTAAGAAAAAAGGTGATTTGATACAGTGAAGAACCCATCTTTTAGTTATACATAGTCCTGAAATACTTATTGTTCTGTATTAGCATTCTTGAAGACTCGCATTCTGATTGGTCCACCCGGACCACAACCCGATTGGTCCATTAAATGACTGTGATTGGAGCGCTAAGAATCTACCGCGATTGGCCGAGCCGATCGCGGGAGATTCAAAGCGCTGCCATTGGCCGCCGAGCCGCCGGCCGGCTGTATAAAGCCAAGCGGCTCGCACACTTTAACTGTCCTTATTCAGATGCTACAATAAAGAGCTGATTGTTCACTTTCGCGTCTCGCCTCTTATGTGACCCGATCCACCGATCGAACACTGGCGACGAGGGTGGGATCGTGAGGCGAGGACCAACTAGCACGTGGCAACGGTGACCAGCGCCCTGCAAGATGGCCAGCACCCTGCCGCCCGCTCCGTTCGACCCAGCAACCGAAGACTGGGAGTCCTACATCGACCGCTTCCAGATGTTTCTGGAATGCAGCAACCTCAAGGACGCCAACGGCCAGAGGAAACGGGCAGTATTCCTAACACACTGCGGGCCCGCGGTGTTCAAAATGGCCAAGGCGCTGGCGAAACCCACCGACGTCAAGGAGATGGACTGGGATGAACTCGAGCCCATCTTGCGCCGCCATTACGCCCCTACCGTGCCCATCCTCATTCGTAGGCACGACTTCTACCGCCGAGATCAGTGCGAAGGCGAGACCATCAGCGACTTTGTGGCCCAGCTGCGGAACCTGGGAGGCCCCTGCGAATTCCCCGACCTGGACCAGGCTCTTCGGGACCGAGTCGTTCTCGGACTCCGAGACCCCGTGCTGCAGAGCCGGCTGATGGCCAGAGGCAACATCTCCTCGCTGACGCCCTCGCCGAGGCTACCACCGCCGAGGCCACCCGCCAGTCAGCAGCCCGGATGAGGCAAGCCAACACGACCGAACGGCCACTGACCAACGAAGCGACCCCAGCCACCGCGAAGCCCGGGGAACCCAGCCGTCGAGAAACGACCACGCATCATGGCAACTTCGAACCCCAATCCGACACCGAGGACGAAGACGAGGAAATCCATCGGCTGCAGACCGAGCGCGACCGCCGGGATCGCAGGGGACGTAAGTCGAGTTTCCATTGCAGCGGTTGCAGCGGCGATCACCCCCACTCCGAATGCCGTTTTCTCGACGCCATCTGCAGGCACTGCGAGAAGCGGGGGCACATCGCCAAGGTGTGCCGCAACAAAAAGAGCTACAGCCCGCAGCGACGAGGAAACAGCCCACGACGACGAGACGGCACCCCCCCAGGCACCGAGACCGACCGACTGAGAGCCGGTGGAGCTGCGACAGCCGCAGCAGAAGACTCAGCGAAGCACAGCGGCGCGAGGAAACCCACCAGACGGTCGTCATCGGCCATTCATCAACCATGGGCGCCCGAAAGGTACACGTGGCCCTGTGCATCGAGGACCAGCCCTGCGAGATGGAAGTGGACTCCGGGTCCTACCTCTCAATGGTTTCTTGGCGCACAATCAAGCGCCTAGTCCCTACCATCTGCCGCAACGAACTAGACGACCAGAAGCTAATCCTGAAAGACTATCAGGGAAATCACATCCCTGTGGCCGGCATCGGGCTCTTTAAGGTCACGTTCAAGGACCACACCGACATCTTGCCACTCACAATCATGGACCGGGACCGCCCCAGCTTGCTCGGCCTGCAATGGTTCGCCCCGCTGGGCATCGAGGTGACGGGCATTCATCACACAGACGAGGCCGACTGGGAAGCGACGCTCGTAAAAGAATTCCAGGAAGTCTTCGACAACTCGCTAGGCAAGTACCGAGGGCCCCCTATATCTTTCAACCTTAACCCTAACATCGCCCCAATCCGCCTCAAACCCCGGCGAGTGCCTTTTGCGCTCAAGCCGAAAATTGACGAGCAACTAGACAAGCTCGTCGCGCAAGGGGTACTAGAGCCCATCGACCATGCCCGTTGGGAAACGCCCATAGTCACCCCCATCAAACCCGATGGCTCCATAAGAATTTGCGGGGACTACAAGGCCACCCTCAATCACGCGCTGCAACAAAGTGCCTACCCAGTCCCAGTAGTACAGCACCTTCTGCACTCACTGGGGGGAGGCCGGGTCTTCGCAAAACTTGACTTGGCACAAGCGTATCAGCAATTGCCAGTCGATGCGGAGACAGCCGAAGCGCAAACGATTGTTACACACCGGGAGGCTTTTCGGTGCAACCAACTCCAATTTGGAGTCAGCGTCACCCCAGGAGTCTTCCAAAGTCTCATGGAGAGGCTCCTCCAGGGAATAAAAGGGGTGGTTCCCTACTTCGATGACGTGCTGATCGCAGCTGCCAACAGAGAACAATTGGAGACCTGTTTAAGGGCGGTGCTTAACAAATTCAAAGACGCCGGCCTTAAAGTCAAAAGAAACAAATGCCAACTCTACACCGAGAGGGTCGAGTTCCTGGGGTACCTCCTGGACCGGCACGGAATACATCCAACCGGGAAGAAACTCAGAGCCATCAAGGAAGCCCCCACACCAACAAACAAGGCGGAACTACAGGCATTTTTGGGACTGCTTAACTTTTACAATGTTTTCCTACCCCAAAAGGCGACCGTGGCGGAACCCCTACACCGGTTACTAGATAAGCGGCCATCTGGACCTGGGGGAAGCGGGAGGAGACTGCGTTCCAACGAACAAAAAACCTGCTGACATCGGACGCAGTCCTAATCCAGTATAGCGAGACCCTCCCGCTCACGGTAACGTGCGACGCATCACCTTTCGGCATCGGAGCAGTCCTCAGCCACACCCTACCTGACGGCAAGGAAGCACCCATCGCCTTTTTCTCCCGAACGCTGGCCAAGCCAGAAAGAAATTACAGTCAACTGGACAAAGAAGCCCTCACCATCGTCGCCGGGGTGAAAAGGTTCCACGAGTACCTTTACGGTAGGAACTTTTCAATCATAACAGACCACAAGCCCCTGCTCAGGATACTCGCAGGGAACAAGGCCACCCCGAACATCCTGTCACCCCGGATGACGCGGTGGTCCGAGTTCCTTGCCGCATACTCATACGAACTGTCACACCGGCCCGGCAAAAACATTCCGCACGCGGACGCACTAAGCCGGTCACCACTACCCGACCTAGACGACGACCCAGCGCCCACAACGATGACCCTGCAAATCGAGACCCTACCCAGCACACTCTTAACCGCGCCAGACATTGCCCATGAAACAAATAAAGACAAACGGCTGGCGCGGGTATTGAGCTGGGTAGAGCGGGGGTGGCCAGAAAATGATGGCGGCGAGCAGTTCAAAGCCTTCAGAAACCACCAAACTGAGCTGTTCTCACAAAGGGGGTGCATACTCTGGGGCGACTGGGTAGTCATACCGGAAGCGCTGCAAAACAGAGTGTTGGCAATGCTGCATGAGGGACACCCGGGGATCGTCAAGATGAAAGCCCTGGCCAGAAGCTACGCTTGGTGGCCAGGGATGGACAAACAAATTGAGACATGGGTCACCGGCTGCAGCAGGTGCCAAGAGTCGAGAGCCAACCCCCCCGCTGCCCCGGTCCTGGAATGGGAGACCCCAAGAGGACCATGGTCACGAATACACATAGACTTCACCGGACCAACCAAGGGGCATACATTCCTCATCACCGTAGATGCTTACTCCAACTGGCTGGAGGAAAGCACTGTGAGGGCAACAACAACAGAAGCGGTCATCGACAAGCTCAACAAACTCTTTGCAACGCACGGGCTACCGGATGTCATAGTGTCGGACAATGGGCCACAGTTCACGGCACTGGCATTTGAGAAATACCTGGCCGAACGAGGCATCTGACATGCCTTGACCTCGACGGCTCACCCGGTGGCGAACTGTAGGGCGGAACGGATGGTCCAATACACAAAAAAAGCCATCCAAAAAATCGAAACCGGCGACATCCAGGAAAAAATAAACAAACTACTCTTCATACAGCACATCACGCCGAGCTCGACCACGAACAAGAGTCCAGCGGAGTTACTAATGGGAAGGAAACTGAGGTCCCCACTGGACCGCCTACACCCCACCTACAACCCAGAGAAAACCCCGGACTCCTCCAGCCGGAACCGGGCATTCAACATCGGGGACACGGTCTATGTGAAGAACTTCACGGGAGACCCCCTCTGGGTACCTGCACAAATAACACAGGTAACCGGGCCCCGATCATACAGACTCCAAACGACAGACGGAAGGAACTGGAAGCGGCACATCGACCAGCTACGGTCCAGACTAGCCGCCAGCACCCCCAACACCTCAACAACAACAACCAAGGAAAGCAGAGAGGGAGGGGAAGCCTCAACATCCAAGCCGGTAAACGACGGCAGGCCGGAATCATCAACGGCACACCCCCCAACGCAAGCCGAACACCCCCCACCAGAAGACAGAAACGCTCAAATAAACCAGCCATACTCACCAGCAGACCTCGAACTGTCGCAGACGGGATCTACACCTGGAAGGTACAGCCAAGCCAGCTCAACCAGCCCGGAAAGACCGAGCGAGAGCAACAGGAACCGCAACTTGACCAACCCAGGTAGTCCGGGCGGGAGCTGCGGTGACAGGCCCGGCTCACCCTTCCAGGCGGTTCCATCAGCGAAGTGGAGAGCGACGCGGAGCCCGTCCGAACCGGCCGACGATCACACACAGACTGAACCGCGCAGGTCAGCCAGACAGATTCGGAGCCCCACCTACCTGCGCGACTACGTCACGACGCTGCGTCGGACGAAACCATGAGGGGAGGGGTGTTCTGTATTAGCATTCTTGAAGACTCGCATTCTGATTGGTCCACCCGGACCGCAACCCGATTGGTCCATTAAATGACTGTGATTGGAGCGCTAAGAATCTACCGCGATTGGCCGAGCCGATCGCGGGAGATTCAAAGCGCTGCCATTGGTCGCCGAGCCGCCGGCCGGCTGTATAAAGCCAAGCGGCTCGCACACTTTAACTGTCCTTATTCAGATGCTACAATAAAGAGCTGATTGTTCACTTTCGCGTCTCGCCTCTTATGTGACCCGATCCACCGATCGAACACTTATAAAAGGCAAACTCATGTTGCATCTCTCTTCATAGTTGAATATGTTTAGTCCAGGCCAGAATTACTCCTTATGGATGCAAAAATGTGGATTGAATTACAGCAAAGCTATCCAAGTCTTATTAACATCACCATGAGATGGCAGCAAGCTCTGATAAGTGACAAGACAAAAATTATTACAGGTAGTTCTTGCTTAGCAACCACTATTGGGGGCAGTAATTCTGTCGCTAAATTTATTAGTTGTTAAGCAAGACATCATGTGATCACAATCAACTTATAATCTTACTTCGGCCATGGTTGTCAAGCACGTGACTTGCAGTTATTAAGTGAAAGGTCATGTGATTGCAACTTGCAATTTTACTTCTGGTTTCTTCACTTACTCTGCTTGTCAGAAGCCAATTGTGAAATGGCAAATGGCAATCATATGATTGCACAATGTTATGATGGTTATAAATGCCCAGTAGTTGCAAAATGCCCAAATCTTGATCATATGACTGCAGGGATGCTGCGATGGCTATGAGGACTGGTTGTAAAGATACTTTTTCAGTGCCATCATAACTTTGAACAATTTATAAACAAGGCATTGAATGTTCATAGAATCTCCTTTCGATATTAGATAGATTGACTCAAAGTTACCCAGGGAGCTTCTAGGAATGAGGGTACTGTTAGATCTGGGAGGATGGTTCAAGAATGGAGGCAAGACTCAGATAACAATAACAGCTCTTTATTATTGACTTCAGATCTGAGCAAAGCATCCCAGCCACAGCAGCCTAGGCAGCCAATGAAGGCAATTTGAGTTTGCCGCTCTTGGCTGGGCCAATCGCGGCAGCCCGTTTACTAGCCAATCGCATCAGTCTGCGGTGACCAATCACGATCTGCTATTCGCGGGCCAATCAGAGTTGCAGGCTTTCGAGCCTGCTAGTCCGGAACAGGTACATTTGAATCTGAGTTCCCCTAGTACTAATCTAATATTTCAACTAGTGCAGGGCTCCCCAACTCCCGGTCCATGGCCCATGCCAGGTTGGAACTGGGCTGCTGAAGTGGTGGGTGAGCTGTATTTGTGAAAGGGGCACGTGTGTGCAGCCATCCCCTCCCACTCCCACCCCATCATCACTGCCTCCATTAGTTTGCCAAGCAGTGGTAATATTCAAATTTTTTTACTACCGGTTCTGTGGGCGTGGCTTGGTGGGTGTGGTGTGGCAGATTCCGAATGAATATTGCAAGCAATTCTTAATAGTATAAGCAGTCTGAAAATAGAAACCATTACCCATTAAACTGATGGGCCAGCATTTATTGGACTTATTCAAAGTGGAGCTTCACAGCCTTTTGTTCACAATGTTTTAATTTGGTTTATATAGCAATCCCAATCAGTCCCATATTCCCTACTTGGTGAATATCAGAATAAGAAGCAAGAAAGCATTATTAATTTTATTTATTTATTGGACTTTTATGCCTCCTAACAGAAGAATTATCTGAGTAATGTGATTTGTTCATTCAGTTTGGGCACTTCGGTGGCTCACCTAGTAAGATGCTGGGCTTTCGCGAGGTTGGCAGCTCGGCAGTTCGATTCCTGTGGGTGAATAAACCACGCAGGGACAAGAAAGGAGCCTCCCCCCAAAGCCTACTGGCATTCAGGCATCCCATGAGTAAAGATAACACCACCCAAAAAAATTCCTTTCACAGAGGCAGCCAGCCACCTCAGTGATCCCTGACTAACACGTGCCATATGCTAAATAAACGTTCATTCAGTTGTTTTCAGCCTTTTTCATTAGATATAATTTAGCCAAGAAGAGCTATGTATGTCAAGAACAGCTTCTTTGTAAATTCATGTCATATGAGTGTGGTTATTATTGCTCTGTAGTCTAGATTTGATCTTGTTAATTTAATAGCATTTTCCTTATTACTGGAACAAGGAATATAAAACTGTCAGAATTATTCTCAGCAGGAGCAATATATTGTATACGCCTAAGTAAATAAATAAAAATTAGCTCTGGAAAGTAGCGTTGTATTCATTCTTGTCTTATGATCAACTGAGAATGACATATATTAAATTGTAGGTTTACATTCATAGAAAAATGTTATTTTATGGAATATGATTTATAACATTACACACTATTCATCACTGGCAATTAACAAGGATTTCTGGGTTGCAATTCCATTCTTTTACACCTCTTTCCTCATTCTGAAAGAATCACCTTCCATGATCTAGTCAGCCACAGGATATTTGGTGTTAGCAAATAAAATCAGGCAAACAGGATGTGGTAAGAGACTATCAGAATTGGGATTCTCATCAGAAAGGGGGAATGTTGAATTAACTGACACTTTTCCTTTAACTTCATTCCATTCAAAATACCCAAGCATTTCATCTGAAAAGAAATATGATTTCAATAGACACACAGGCAGATAATGTCTGCGGAAAAAACTAAAGCTGAACTAACACCAATAATGTATTGTCAGAATGCCTTATATTGTTTTTGTAAGGTTTAGCAAATGTCCTTCAACACTGAAGATTAAAACCACCAGAAAGCTTTGGGCTGCAAAAGGATGCTTTACGTGATACCTCTCTTCTATCACTGACCGATTTTGGCAATTCAATTTATGTGTGTGAGTTTCCTTAATCAGTACATCAAAATATTAATAAATAAATAGCAATAGATAAGAAACACAAGATGTTATGAATGTAGCATGCAATGAAAATTAAGATTCAAAACATAGTTTTTAGGGACTTGGTCAAGTAGCTTACCCGAGTCCATTAATCATTGCTTCTTCCATCTTCAGCACTTAAAAGGAAGAATCGTGTTTAAATAAATTTGAACCCCACTGTTTATTTTATACATATGTAATAATAGATGTCTCTTTTGAAGATAACAGAATAACAGAATTGGAAGGGACATTGGAGGTTTTCTAGTCCACCCCCTGCTCAAGCAGGAGATCTTCTACCATTCCAGACAAATGGCTACCCAGTCTCTTCTTTAAAACTCCAATGCACCCACAACTTCTGGAAGCAGGTCATTCCACTGATTCATTGTTCTCACTGTCAGGATATTTCTCCTGATTTCTAGGTTGGGTCTCTCCTTGATTAATTTCCATCCATTGCTTCTTGTCTTACCCTCAGGTCCTTTGGAAAATAGGTCAGCCCCTTCTTGTCTGTGACAGCTCCTCAAATGGTAGAAGAGTGCTATCAAGTCATCCATAGTCTTTCTCTTCATTAGATTAGAGTCCCCTAAAGAATTCATTGTACAGTTTAGCCTTCAGACCCTTAATCATCTTTATGGCTCTTCTCTACATCCTTTCTAGAATCTCAACCCTTTTTGTATTGTGACCAAAACTGGATGAAGGGGGACATAGGCATTGGAGGGGGGAGAAAAAAAAGAGGATTCCATTTTAGTAAATAAAGCTACAAAGCTCGATAGCCCAAATTGCCAGGTAGTCCTTGACTTGCAACAATTTGTTTAGTGATGACCCAAACCATAAGAACACTGAAAAAAGTGACCCACGACAGTTTCCACACCCAGGACCATTGCAGCATCCCCATGGTCATGTGATCCTGGCACTCGGCAACTGCCTCACATCCATGATGGTTGCAGTGACAGAAAGACAGCAAAAAGTGGAGATGGAGGAACAGGAGAGGCAGACAGCATGGAATGGCCCAAACTAGAATATTCATATTAAAATAATATGAAATGTTGTTTCCATAAAATATAAGCTTATGAAATCAGGGGAGTAGTGTTCATTTGGCCAGAGGGATACTCCATTAAGGAAGAAAGTGTTCTATCTTGAAACTAAGCAAAAATAATTTAAATTCCCCACCTCAGACACAAATAGATATGGCTCTTTTACTTATTACTCTTTCAATTTCCATAGATATTATTGGTTAACTTACTATAAAGCAATAATGAACAAATGAACAATAAAGCTGAGATCTTAAATTTTCTTCTTATAAGATTCCTATAAGAATAAAAGATCCCATGAAAAAGAAATAATGATTATTGTACAATTATTTCCAAATGATGGATTTGCATAGATTCATTATTTATTCATATTGATATCTAAAATTTCCTTTCCCAATCTGGTGCCTTCTTTTGAACTCTAACTCCAACTATTTCTGTCCCTCATTCTGACCATTCCCCATCTTCAGCCTCTTTAGATGTCACTAAACTAGAGAAAGGAATAAGGGAAAAGGCACTAATCGCAATAGGATTGATTAATTGTGCTGTGCTCCATTGAATCGTGAGCATTCTGGATGAGTAAGAATTAAGTAAATAAAATTAAAGAGGGTGGCTAGTGGTACTTCTTCTTAAAGTATCTTTTATATTTCTACCTCAGCTAAAAAGAAAGCATGGTTGGTTTTTTTACATGACTTAAACAATTATGGGTGATATTCTATTGAAGGATCAAAGGGAGGTAATATATTAGTGAGGAATAGCTATAGTTCATAGCATTGCATGAAATGGAGTGGAAATCTTAAGGAAAAAACTGGCAGGAAAGGATGACAAATAGCTATTTCACCCTTTCTTTGAGATTTCCACTAAAAAACAGCCAATTTCAACCAAAGGAAAAAACTGATGTGGATTCCGACTTCCAGAATGCTCCAAACAGCACAGCCTTAGAGAATTTGGGGGACTGGTCCATGCATCTGGAAGATTCTTAGTGTTTTCCCACTCCAAAAGGATAAAATATGTACATGTCAATGTGCCTTTAAGCTTCTTCCAATTGCTACAGATCTGTTGGTTCCTAAACTGATAGAAAAACATTCAAAGAACAATTTGCCAGTGTTTTTTTCCCCTATACAGTCTGTATATAGACTGATTCCAGCTGTTCTAGAACATAGTAATAATTGATAGTAAAAATAATAAGTAAGCTTTTTTTTTTTTGAACAGTCAGGAAGCTTCCTTCATTCCCAACTGTAAGCTATGATTAAATGGGTAGGATTATAATTAGTGCATATTGTTTTCAATTAAAGCCAAATCAAAATATGCTATTATGCTCATCTCTTATTTGACAAAGCAATTGCAAATATTTTGTGGCTTAGTTACATAGCAATTTTTTCTATCAATTACAGTACAGTTGCTGAAAAATAAACATAAACTGAGACAGCATTCCAGATATAACCTGGGCAATTATTAAATTCTGAGAACTACGATGAATTAGCAGGTAGATTAAAAGAATCTGAATATCTTTCATTCTCATTAAGTTAAATCATACAAATTTGGAAATCTTTCCTCTTTAACAAGAATATTATTAATTGTGAAAAATAAGAAGGCTTTGAGTCACAAAAGTATGGATTGTGTTACCCTAAACATTTCAAGACCTGTTCATAATCTGTTGCATGCAAGCAAGAACTAATGGGATCACAACATAGACAATAAAGTAAGCCAAAATAGTCTTGGACTTTAGAATTCAGAGAGACAAACAACTCCAGACTTACTGATAAGAAAGACAAAAATGTCCAGATAGTGGACATTGCAACAACTGGAGAAAGCAGAATAGGAGAGAAAGAACTGGAGAAAATAACAAAATACAAAGATCTGCGGATAGAAATAGAATGACTGGGACAAAAGAAATCATAGTACCAATAGTGATAGGTGCCTTGGGTGTAATCCCAAAACATCTAGAGCTCCACTTGAACACCATCAGCATTTAAAAAATACAATGTAATTAAATTTATCAAAATGTAAAATACAAGGGAAAATAAAGTTAATGTAGCAGTGGGGAAGGGGAAAAGGGAAAGAGAAAAGCATAAGGTAAAGGGGAAAAAAGACCATTAACTTCCGATTCTTTTCAGTGCAGCAAAATAAAGGTAAGAACATTGCAGCCTCAACTTTTTGCTTTCCCATGCTTAATATATACTAGCCATTTTATAACAACTTTATCTAATCAGCAAATCTCAAAGTCAGTGTTTCATTTTTTTTTTCTGTCCTAAGCACAAAGTCTAGAAGTGGTTTCCAGGTAGAAACAAAACTGGATGAATTCTTTTCTTTAATTAAAAAAATTAATTTGGCCACCTCTGCTAGCTCTATCAGTTTTTCCAACCATTCTGCCATTGTGGAAATTAGTGTACCTTTCCATTCTAGCTGCTGTCAATATGTAGAACAACAAAGATCAAGGTTTTTTTTCAAGTTCCGTGTTCATTAAGCCTAGAAGAAAAGTCTGCTTGATTTTTACATTTATAGTATTATGAATATCAATTATTATAACATTATAAATAACAATTTATATAATTTTGAGAATCTTCTGTATTAAAATATGAATCTTAGTCAAGAATTTCTTTGCTGGGGTACAATCATAAGCATTGACAAAATCACCATCAGTTAATTGAAAAGGCAGGTTTAGGTTGGAACAGCATACATCCTGTGATGATCCCTTTAATATTATTGAACAACAACATCTGCCCATCCCAGGTGTTTGGGTAGGATTCAGTACGTCACAGGTGTCAAACTTGCCATGTCACGTTGCCATCACATGATGTTCCATGATGTTTTCCCCATTTGTGGAGCTGGGATGGGCATGGCCTGCAGGAGATGCATCTGGCCCACAGGCCTCCAGTTTGACACCTCTGCAATAGGAGGACAAAAGTGCCAAGCCCAGCCAAACTTGAGATATGCTGCATATGAATTAAATAAATAAAGAAATATCTAACTGACAGTGAGACTAACCATAATAATTTACTAAATGTGCACACTACCCCAAAAACTGTAAAGGATCTCAGTCTCAAAAGTTCTCAACCTCTCTTACTGAAGGTCTAGGTGAAGAGCCAGGTCTTCACAGTTCTTCCAAATAATAGCAGAGAGAATGGTATTTAAGTCTTGGGGAAAAGACGTCATTCCAGATCGAAGGTGTTGCTACAAAGAAGATGTGCTTCCAAAGTCTTGGGAGATAACATTGTTCAACTGAAGGAACCCAGAGGGCATCAAACCTACAGGATCAAATCACCTAGGCAGATGATATTGCATAAAGGTCCCTCAAGTAATGAGGACCCATGATGCATAGGGCTTCATAGGTAACAAACAGCATCTTGAATTGTACCTGGAAGCAAATAGGCAACCACTACAGCTCCTGAAACCCATTAGTACTTGCACTACATATTCTGGACCCATTGAAACTTCCAGCTATTCTTCAAGCACAGTCTCCTGTGTAGCACATTGCAGTAGTGAAGCAGTGGGGTGACTAGGGCATGAGTGATTGTATGAAATGTACCACTGTCAAAATACTTAGGATAGTCATTTATTTAAGCTCTTCACAATTTCTTTAATGATATACAAGAGAGGTAGGTGCCTCAGAGTAATGCCGGATGAAGACAATGGATCAGGATGAGTTATAGGGAAAGAAGGTGGAAATTAGTTGCAGTTAAAGAGATGCCATAATTCTTTTAAGGACTACTCAAGTGGTGTCTAGTCTTCAGGAGAATTAATTAATCTTTGGGACAGCAACAGTCATTGCTTAAAACAATTACATAGATTTGAGTAGCCATTACCACTTGAAAACCAATTGAATTAATGTTTTCATAGCTTATCATAGCCCATAGCTTATAAAATTTTGGATATACACGTGCGTGCCCCAAATTGGTGCAGTGATCAACTGGTAATTTTTTAAAAAAAGCTCTGGTTAGGGCACTGAAATAATAGTAAAGTATGGTAAGATTAAAGCAAGATTAAATTATTCGAAGACATACCTGTGACAAACAATAATTTTAGTGATAATTATCAAATGAAGAAAAGCAGGAAGGAGAAGTTAAAAGCAAGGCTTTTTATAAAACTTCAACCTTAAGTTTGTCATAGTGTTTCAAGCTGCAGTTGATAACATAACAGCCAGAGGTGATATTCAGCAGATTCTGACCGGTTCTAGAAAACTGGTAGCGGAAATTTAGAGTAGTTTGGAGAACAGGCAAATATCACCTCTGACTGGCCCCACCCCCATCTATTCTCTGCCTCCTGAGTCCCAGCTGATCAGCTGGGTCTTCTTTTATTGCCCTGCACAGGAGAACAGAGCTGGAAAGCAGGTTAGTGGGGTGGGGAGGGAATGGGGATTTTGCAGTAACCTTCCCCTGCTGCACCCACCAAGCCACACCCACCATGCCATGCCCACCAAGCTATGCCCACATAACTGGTAGTAAAAGTTTTTGAATCCCACCTTGTTTTGAATTCCACCCTGTTCTAGATTGTGAATGTGTGAGCAGGGAGCAGTCCAGTGGATATGAGGTTGTAGTTGAGGTTCTTGAGTCAGTTTCCCTTGATGAAGAACTGGGGTTTAATTTGCAGATTGAGTCAATGATGTAAAAATAAATGAACTGGAATTTCTCCGCAGCCCTTTGTTTCTCATGTTTGCTTGTTGTAAATTAGAGACGCCCTACTTTGGCAGTTCTGAGGTTACAATCAGATTAAGATTCTAGTGATCTCCCACTACATCAGAGCAAGATTCTTTTAAGGAATGACCTGAAGTTCTTTTAGGATAAAGCTCTAGCACAATAATGCTAGAAGTGGTGGAAACCCACCTGAAAATTTGAGAGAAAATCCCTCTATCACGTCTTCCTTCACTCAATCTGTGAATCATGCTGTGTCCTGCAGAACATGTTTACCTTTTCTCTATTAGTTTCCTCATCATTGTCATAGTGACTACCTACCTGAGGTGTTGAGAGGATTAATGAGCTCGTGTTTATAAATCACCCTGAAGCTGAAAAGTGCTAGCTCCTAAGTATTACTGTTATGAATTATTAAAGATGGGTGGTGTATAAAGTAAGTATATCAGGAATGCATTTCTAAGCCTTAGAACTATTTAGCAAAAGTCTTTTGTTATAGTGGATAGTTCCAGTGCAAAGGAGTTGATGGTCAAATGTTCTGAAAGCAAAACAAGCCTGTTCCACTCCAAGCAAGTAGCATTAAAAATACAGGAAGAGGAGAATTAGAACACTGTTTGATCCAAGGATAGAAGATCATTTCAGGATGTGCCCTGGCCAAGCCAGTTGGATGGGTTTCTATTATTTAGTTTCTTCCTGACAGCGGGGGGAATCAGTTAATGGGATTGTTCCCAGGAATGGTAAATATCTGCTGGGTACAACCAGTGAGAAGTTTTAAAAGAGGCATTATGGCAGGGGTGTCAAGCTCACAGTGTCACAGCGGCATCATGTGACGTATTGGGACTTTTTTTCTCCTTTGCTAAACCAGGCATGGGTGTGGCAGCAGATGATGCATCTAGCCCGTGGGCCGGGGGTGGAGGTTGACAGCCCTACACTAAGGCATCCCTATGCAGTGAAGATTGATACTTACGTTAAAGAGCAGTTCAAGATAACTTGGTTAAAATGTGTTGAGCAATTATATGCTATAAAGGTTAGTTCGCCAACTGATGAAGACTCAGGACAGACTTGTGTAATTAAACACCCGGAAACTCTCACGTTATTAATCCAAAGGACCACCACTTTTGTTGGTTCAAGAAAGCTATTTTAAAAAAAGATAAGAAAGCTCCACCCTAATGTAGTTTGGGATACATTGATTTGAGATGGGAAGTAAGTCAGTTGCCAACATTCTTGTAACCCCATCTTCTCAAGAAATCTCGTTAATAAGTAATGCTTGGAAAATAACCCTGCCAAACAGCCTGATCTCCCCTTCCCTCCCTCCCCCCATCGCATACACAGAGAGTTCTGTTATTGTCCAGAGAAGAATTACATAAAAAGCTGGTGTACTTGCTGGCTCCTCATTCTAGCAGTGTTGTCAGGTCCACTTTTAGCAGCACCACCTTCAGTTTGCCATTTCTTTTCTGAAAGTCCCATATCATATCAATATATACATACATATATATCAAATGAACAAATTAGTGCTATACTACTAGCCACTGGAATAACCAGAAAATTATTTGCAATTATTTAGACATCAATTATTATTAATTAGCAATTAGAATAAATACATTGCCTTTTGTCTTTGCATATGGAAATGAAATTTACCACTTTATTATAATTATGTATGTACATACAAAGGATGTGACATTTTCATGCAAGAAATACTTGTTAAAAGACATTTTCTTCCTCTCTCTCTGTGTGTGTGCCTGCGTGAGAGAGAGAGAGAAAGAGAGAGAGGAAGAGGGAGAGAGAGGGAGGGAGAGGAAGAGATGATGATGATGATGATGATGATGATGAAGAAGAAGAAGCCTTTTAACAAGAATGATAGGAAAAAGATGGTAATTGGACATACAAAAGAAACCCACTGATATCTAAATAATTAAAAGACCTTTTAAAACAAATCAACATCTAATAACAAACCAAGAGAGTGAATGGGCTAATTTTCCTGTAGGAATTTAAAGTGGTTTGTTAAAACTGGAAAATTTTGTGAGCAGCAACAAGAAAAAAATGAATGGAAATAAAGTTTTAGGACATTATTTGAAAGTGTTAAAGATCAAGATTGTTGAAAATAAAAGAAAGAAGCATAATTTGGTTTATTTGGTCAGGGTTTCTATTGCTGGTAATTAATTGACTTTTGCTGAAAAGATGAGGCTTTTAAGAATTTGTTTATAGATAAGATATGGAATACTGGAAGAAGAGACATTTTGTTTTATTTTAGAATAGAATAGAATTATTGGCCAAGTCTGATTGGACATACAAGGAATTTGTCTTGGTGTAAATACTCTCAGTATACATAAAGAAAAGATACATTTGTTAAGAATCAGGAATCATAACGTACAACACTTAATGATAGTCATAGGGTACAATCAACAATCATATCATACTAGGAAAACAGTCAATATAAATCATAAGGATACAAACAACAAAGTTACAGTTCTACAATCACAAGTGGGAGGGGATGGGTGACAAGAAGTGATAAGAAGATTAACAGTAATAATAGTGTACACTTTGTAAATAGTTGAACAGTGTTGAGGGAATTATTTGTTTAGCAGAGTGATGGCTTTCGGGAAAAAAACTGTTCTTGTGTCTAGTTGTTCTGGTGTGCAGTGCTCTATAGCGTCGTTTTGAGGGAAGGAGTTGAAACAGTTTATGTCTGGGATGTGAGGGGTCTGTAAATATTTTCACAGCCCTCTTTTTGACTCGTGCAGTATACAGGTCCTCAACTGAAGGCAGATGGACAGTAATTGTTTTTTCTGCAGTCCTAATTATCCTCTGAAGTCTGTGTCTGTCCTGTTAGGTTGCAGAACCAAACCAGACAGTTATATAGGTGCAGATGATAGATTCAATAATTCATTTGTAGAACTATATCAGCAGCTCCTTGGACAGTTTGAGCTTTCTGAGTTGGTGCAGAAAGAACATTCTTTGTTGTGCTTTTTTGATGATGTTTTTGATGTTAGGTGTCCATTTTAGGTCATGTGATATAGTAGAACCTAGAAATTTGAAGGTCTCTACTGTTGATACTCTGTTGTCTAGTATTGTAAGAGGTCAGATGGGAGTATGGGAGGGTTTCTTCTAAAGTCTTCCACCATTTTTACAGTTTTGAGTGTGTTCAGTTCCAGATTGTTCCAGTTACACCATGAGGCAAGTTGTATAACCTCCTGTATGCAGATTCATCATTGTCTTGAATGAGACCAATCACTGTTGTGTCATCAGCAAACCTCAGTATTTTAACAGATGGATCATTTGAGATGCAGTCATTGGTATATAGGGCGAAGAGAAGTAGAGATAGCACACAGCCTTGGGGGCCCCCTGTGCTGATTGTACGGGATGTGATTCTGCCTAGCTTCATCTGCTGCTTCTTGTCTGTTAGGAAGCTTATGATCCACTACAAGTGTGTTCAGGTACCGCTAGTTGGTTTAATTTACTTAGAAGAGTGTCTGGAATGATGGTATTGAATGCTGAAGTGAAATCTACAAAGAGGACCCTTGCATAGGTATTTGGAGATTCAAGGTGTTGTAGGATGTAATGCAGAGCCATGTTAACAGCATCATCTGTAGATCTATTTGCTCGGTATGAAAACTGCATGAAATCTAACAGCGGATCCGTGATGGTTTTCAGGTGGAACAGCACAAGCCTTTCAAAGATTTTCATAACTACAGATGTTACAGCAACTGGTCTGTAGTCATTCAGTTCCTTGATGGAGGACTTCTTTGGCACTGGGATGATGGTAGAACATTTGAAGCAGGAAGGAACATAGCACATCTCTAGTGATCTATTGAAGATTTGGGTGAAGATGGGGGCTAATTGGTCAGCACAGACTTTTAAGCAAGAAGGAGTTATCTTGTCTGGCCCTGGTGCTTTTCCTGGCTTCTGTCTGTGTAATAGATCTTGCACTTCTTTTTCTGTGATCACCAGAGGTTGTAAGCCCAATGGATTGGGGCCAGTTGTAGGAGGCTTGGCTGTTGTTGGTGTGTTTGAGATGTGGGTTGTGGAGATAGGTCACCGTAATTTCTTTTCAAACCTGCAGTAAAACACATTCAGGTCATCTGCTAGTTGTTGATTTCCTTCTGCCTGGGAAGGAGATTTGTTGTAGCCAGTGATATTTTTAAGAGTTTTCCACATGTTTGCTGGTTCATTTGTTGAGAATTGATTCTTTAACTTTTCAAAGTAGCTTCTTTTTGCTGCTCTGATCTCTCTTGTTAATATGTTTCTGGCCTAGTTGTATAGCATTCTGTCACCTTTTCTGTAGGCTTCCTCTTTGGAATGGTGTAGTTTAGCTGTGAGAAGGTGATAAGTTACTGCTACAGTTAAATGGTTTCACTTTTTTTAAAAGTACAAATAAAGTTTTATCCTTGCTTTGTAACTATTATTGTTGGAAACAAATTTTAAAAATTAATCAAATTATACACAAATAAAAAATAAGTCAACTGATAACAATGTACTTCTACACATACTTATTTAGTAATCAATCCCAAGCTTACACCTATGCAATTATATATACAATTTTAACTGAAAAGCAAATATTTAGATTAATGTACTTCTTTTTCAAGTGAATTGTTGATTTATTTGGAGGAGAAATTTTTATTACTAAGTCATTTATGGAATTAATTCAGGATCAAAATTCTGATTTTAAAAAAGATCTGAATTTTGAATTTGTTCATATTTGGCCTATCATTTTTATAACGAACCTAAGTTTGTAAAATAGATAACAAAGTGAAATAATTATGAGGTAAAATAATATATTATACATGCGCATACATGTATACATACACACGCATACATAATGTCTTCTAGTATTTGAATCAGAGGTGGTATTCAGCAGGTTCTGACCAGTTCTGGAGCAGAAATTTTGAATAGTTTGGAGAACTGGCAAATACCACATCTGACTGGAGATTTTTCAGGATCCTTCCCCTGCCACGCCCACCAAGCTATGCCCACAGAAAACCAGTGGTTAAAAAAATTGAATCCCACCACTGATTTGAGTAACTAAGAACCATTTGCAGTGGTTAAGGTACTAGGCTAGAAACCAGGAGACCGTGTTGCCTAGTCCTGCCTTAGGCATCAAACCAGTGGGGTGACTTTGGGCCAGTCACTCTCTCCCAGCTCTAAAAAGGAAGGAATGGCAAACTACTTCTGAAAAACCTTGCCAAGAAAACTGCAGGGACTTATCCAGGCAGCTACTTGGAATCAATACTGCTTTGAAAGCATAAAAACTAAAACAAGATAACATTTAAGCAGCCTCGGTAGCACACTGATTAGAGTGCAGTATTGCAAGATACTCCTACTGCAATTTGGCAGATTGAATCCTACCAGGCTCAAGGTTGACTCAGCCTTCCATCCTTCCAAGGTGGGTAAAATGACGACCCAGATTGTTGGGGGCAATATGCGACTCTGTAAACCGTTTTGAGAGGGCTGTAAAGCACTATAAAGCAGTATATAAGTCTAAGTGCTATTGTTATTTAAGCAGTTTGTGTTTGTGAGGAATTATAAAAGTAGCATTGTTTATTTTGAGACATTGGTAATGCAGTTCTTGCACAAACAGAGATACTCTGTCAAGGAGGGGATGTGAGAATCTGTGTGCTCAACACAATAATTTGTTTTTGGATGTAAGTGACACATTGCAACTGGGAATAGTCAAGAGTTGCAGGTATTATGGGTGTGTACATCCACCCACCTGGGCTTGCTCAATTGCCTACAATAGTAAGCAGTCTGTGAAGAGACTCTCTAGACAGTTGCTACCAAAATCCTCGACATGTGGTTTGTAGAGATAGGATTACCTAGGAGGTTCCAGGTCATAAAAAGGGAAAATAGTTTCCAGGGCTTATGCAATACAAAACTACTGCATGCTTTAAAGAACTATACCATTCTTATCCATCAAAATAGCCTGCATCTACTAAGCAAACATCTGAAGAGCAACAAAGGAAGGCTCATCTAATAATTAGTGGGAATGAAAGAAACTGGAGACCACAGCAGTCAGGGTGAATTAGACACACCCTGAAACTATTTATGTCTCAATTCCATATTTTTAAAAGAAAGATGAAATGAGATCACCCTACAGCACAGTGCTACTATTATTAGTTTATCACAGTATTTTTTTTTAAAAAAGTTTATTTTTACAGAAGAAACTTAGAAATACCTACATTATTTCAGTCAGATGGAACTCAGCAGTATGAATATGCGAATCAGTATAAATCCAGTTGATGTCAATCAGTGGTGGGATTCAAAAACTTTTACCACTGGTTTGGTGGGTGTGGCTTGATGGGCGCACTTCGTGCATGTGCACACACTTTACATGGCTGTGTGCACCAAACATGCACACCTCCTGCAAGCCTGCACTCTCCTGGTTGCTTCAGCAGCTGCCGTGCGGCACTCTTCTGTGCCACGCAAAGCAGCTGTGCTTCAAAAGCAGAAGATAAAGGTGAGTATGGGAGCCCGGGTGTGTGTGTGGGCCCAACAGCAGAGCAGCGGAGAGAACCAGTTCAGTCTCCGCTGCTCATCACCGCTACTGGTTCAGCAGTACTGGGCAGAACTGATAGCATACCACTACTGATGTCAGTCTTATGTGTAAGTATTATTCTCCTTTATTAACTGTTTCAGTGAATCAGTTCTTTACAATAGTAGTTCAAAAACTCCAGAGTTATTTTCATTCAGAGATTGGATGTGCATGAATCCTTGTATGTCTTACTAAAAATCAAATTATATATTTTTCTTATATTTCTGGAAATACTGGAAGTGACAAAACGGGCCCATTTTTTTGGCCTCCAAAGGCTTCAGAGGCTTCCCTCGAGCCTCTGGGAGGCCAAAAAGGCCTCAAATGAGCCAAAAATCAGCTGGAAGGCATGCGCATGCCCAGTGCAGATAAGGGGGTGGGGGGAATTGCGCATGCATGCACAGGGGGCATGCGGGGCCCCTGTACGCATTGCCTTCTGGGTGCTGGCACACAAGCGCGCAAGTGCCCAATTTTCAGCACAGGAGTCCAAAAAGGTTAGCCACCACTGGTCTAGGCTTTCCCTCAAGAAGAAGGCTTGACAGTTTGCAATGATATAAGCAAGATTAAAAACAAGCACCTAGGAAATTAGAATATAAATTTATTCCTGGGGTGGAAGACACAGGTGGGGCTAAAGCAAATTATACTTTATATCCAGAGGCTTATACAAATAGTAAGCTGAATTTCAATATAGCTTGACCTACACCATAGATTTTACAAATGGAAGGAAAGACCAGACAAATTAGGATAAAGACCTGAACTTTTTAACTTTTAAACATTGTACAATATGCGGGGAATTATGGAGAGTTTAACTGAAAGAGGAAGAAGCTAGACTAAGAGGAACTTGAATGGGTTTATATTCAATATTAAGTCATAGTGTCCTTTCTCTATTTATATATTAAAAGAAGCCAGCTGTAGTGTTTTATTCAATAAATAATAACTAAATACATGTTGTTGCTTATTTAATGAACATGCTCCTGCATAGAGAGGATACATTTGAATAGTGATGTCTTTGATGTTTACTGAGACTATGTTTGGGAAGCATTTTGAACATGTACTATATTATTATAGTTATCTGTGGGACATATATCTATATACTACTAAAATTCTTGTGTCTGATTATCTGTTTGAAATCTTCAATTACACAAATTGGTGAATTACTAGGCAACAATAGGCCAGGGTACTTCAAATGGGCTAAGTTATAGAATGCACCCAAAATCTGAGACCCATTACTCCTGTAGGATTGAAATTTGGAAAACCTGTGGCTGCATCAACACCACCACAATGAATTTTGAGCACTGCTGCATAGAACCTGACAACATTGTATACTGAAGCAGGATTGGTATTTGAAAGCAGCAGGGTGGTATGAAATTGTCCTTAGGGCCATGGGTATTTATACAAAATGGTGAAGTAAGGTCTCAGAAGCACATGTTCTGTTATTTCTGGGTCCAGAGTCACAGGGGTATTGTTGCTTTGGATAAGGAGTCCTCCTGCATTGGTTTTCAAAGACAGCTAAGAGGAAAACATAACATTGTGCCAGAGAAATGGTTCTTCAGTGTCGTGAGGATGTGCCATCAAGTGACTATTCTCAAGGGATGACAGCTCCTGGCATTGCCTATGTTTTGCACTTACATTTTATCTCCACCTTTTAGATATGAATTATTAAAATCTGTGACCACATACTAGAGTAGGCTGAGTAAAACATTCTAGAAATTTCATCAGATTTTGAGAGAACTAAAGATATAGACAAGCTATTCTTGTTTGAAAAACTGTTCTTTACATACTTGTGGAAATATTCTGGGTGATTGGTAAATCATAACATAATCTTTGCAAGCAAATTACATTAGTTCCCTAAATAGAGATTGTGAATTAAGAATCATTGAAAGCTGTAGTTCAGTCGCTTCTGAAGGGCCACAGATTGCTAGCACCTTTCTTTAAGGAAAATTAAATTTGTTGTATCCCCTACAGAATTGTACGTGGTAGAAAAAAGAAAAATATTTTCCTCTAAAGAGTTTTTCTAATTTCAACTCCTTTTTTATAATTTTTTATAATTTATAATTTTTTATAATTTTTGTATCTGGAGCAGATACAAAATTTTATTTAATTAATGTTCTTTCTTACACAAAACAAGACAATCAGGATTGAAAGGACTATTGAAACAAATTGTGTATAAGGTTAAAAACGAATGTATTTTAATGTTATTTTATTATTAATTGTAATAAGCCACATGTCCTTATGTGTGAATCAAATAGTTAGAGCAGAAGTAAAGCTACTCTAATTGGTAACTATATGATTCCAGAAAAATGCAAGTGTACAACTGTGCAAACTGTGGCTTTTAAAGGAATCACTGATGAAATCCAAGTGTCCACACTTCCTTTCCCATTTCAGGTCCAAATGGTCACAAACCTCTAGCTTGGAGGATGAGCAAAAGCTGTTTCAGTCAATCAGTCAGTCAGTCAGTCATTTATATTCACACTCTTTAGAATCAGAATAGAAAAGACTAATTACTGCACAAAATGGAATGTCTCAAAGTTGCATATAGAATCCTGTCATTGGTTGATCAGCTCCTAAAATGGCTTCTTTCAGGGAAGAGGGGAGACAGGAATTTCTGCAGTGTCCAGGTGCTTGATGTTCTTCCATGATTTTCACCAGTAACTTTACAAAACTGAAAAGTTCTAGATGAGACACCAATTCCTTATCAGATATTTATCAGCACTCTATAAAAATTGCATTCAACTTTCATTGAGAAGGACCTTGAAGTCCTAGTGGACAATTACTTAAACATGAGCCAGCAGTGTGTGGCAGCAGGCAGAAGAGCTAATACAATTTTTGGTTGTATAAACAGAAGCATAGAATTAAAACCACATGAAATATTAGTCAGTGGTGGGATTCAAATAATTTAACAACCAGTTTGCCCAGGGTCAGGTTGGCTGTCAGGGGAGGTGTGGCCCATCCCCATTCTCCAGCTCCACCGCACATGTGGGACAGGCCTCCTACAATGGCCAACCTGAACTTGGTGATCCAGTTGTTAAATTAACCCCCCCACACACACTATCAAAGTGGATCCTGGGTGCTGTACTGTGCTGCAATGGAGAAATGGGCAATAGAGTGGCCAGTATGAGGGAAGAAGGAGGAGCAGGGAGAAGAGGGAAAATGGCCTTCTCCTTCCCTTGTGCAGGCCGCTCCATTGCTGGTTTCTCCATTGCAGCACAGTACAGCACCCAGGATCCACTTTGATAGCAAGCTGCTGCTGCTGCTGCTGCTGCTGATGTAATTTAACAACCGGTTTGTTTAAACCAGTGAGAACCAGCTGAATCCAACCACGGATATTTGTACCATTTTATAAAGCCTTAGTAAAACCATACTTGGAATACTATATCCAGTTTGGTCACCACATTACAAAAAAGATGTTGAGAATTTGGATAAAGTGCAAAGAAGAGCAACTAAGATGATTAAAAAGAGGGCTGTGATAATATTTACAGACCCCTCACATCCCAGACATAAACTGTTTTAACTCCTTCCCTCAAAACGATGCTATAGAGCACTGCACACCAGAGCAACTAGATACAAGAACAGTTTTTTTTCCCAAACACCATCACTCTGCTAAACAAATAATTCCCTTAACACTTTACAAAGTCTGCACTACTATTACTATTAATCTTCTCACCAATCCCCTGCCACTTGTGATTGTATAACTGTAACTTTGTCGCTTATATCCTTATGATTTATATTGACTGTTTTCTAGTATGATTTGATTGCTTATTGTACCCTATGACTATCATTAAGTGTTGTACCTTATGATTCTTGACCCTTGATGAATATACCTTTTCTTTTATGTACACTGAGAGCATTTGCACCAAGACAAATTCCAATCACACTTGGCCAACAAAGAATTCTATTCTATTCTATTCTATTCTATTCTATTCTATTCTAGGGCCTAGAAACAAAAACATATGAAGAAGACTTGTAGGAATTGGGTATGGCAGTCTAGAGAAAAGAAGGATAGGGGTGACATGATAGCAGTATTCCAGTATTTGAGGGGCTGCCACAAAGAAGAGGGGGTTAGCATACTTTCCAAAACACCAGAAGGCAAGACAAGAAACAATGAATGGAAGCAAATCATAGACAGAAGCAAGGATATTTTAAGAAAAGACTGGACAACCACTCATCTAAAATGGTACAGGGTCTCCTGCTTGAGCAGAGGGTTGGACTAGAAGACCTCCAAGGTCCCTTCCAGCTCTATTCTGATCTGTTGGTCTTAGATTTATAAGTTAAACTGTAAGATCCTTTGGTATTGAAATGCAGTCTTCTGAAGCTAGTATTCATTACTATTGTACATATTTCCTATCTCTCTTCAATTATATTATTATAATCTTACAAAAACATCTTTGATTTGAATGTACCTCAGGTGAATATCACACACTAGCATTTTCTGCCAGAGATGAAAAATGTCACAACTTATTAGCAAATGCTTTGACAAATTCCAGGGTGTGCTTCCTAGTCCTGTTGCATCCTGATGGATGTTTTGTTGACAGACTTATTAGAATTAAAATCAACTCTCATCTGACTGGTTTGCACAATTAATGAGGGCTGTTTTGAAGTTTATGTCAACAGGTGGGTGGAGAAACTGGCTTCCTGCGTGTATTTATACGATTAGAAGTTCTTCTTTGAATTCTTTTTTGAGGATTCTTAGGAGTAACGTACACGTAGAGTCAAAGTATCTTGAGTTTCTATTATCCTAACCATGAAAGCAATCGCTCTCTTTTTTACCCTGGCACTTTACATTCAGTTTGAAGGTAAGTTTCATTTGTTGTAGCAAATACAGATCTGTGTGATAGTTGGACTGAGTATCTCGCTTTTGCATGTGGGGCGGGTTCGGTATCATCTGTACTACAAAGATACAACAATGTAAAATTATTGCAGAAGGGGCTGGAAAGAAACCAACTGGTTTGATTCTATTCAGGCTATATCAACTTTTTTGGCATGATTATTTAAGATATGGATAAATGATCTTTTTAACCTTTATAAATATTATTATTTATTTATTTTGCTAAAGAAAAGGATGGTTTATTATAGTTTATTATTTATTTATTTCCACCAAAGAATGTCACATGAATTAGAGCCCAACTGTGAGTGGTAAAAAAAGCAGCCAAAACTGCTGTGGTGTCATTTTTTGTTGGTGCTAAGTAAGGGTAAAACACTTGGAATTTCATATCAGTGCATCAGTGGAATATGAAACACAATTTGTTTTTACAGAGGATAGGAAGAAAATTGGGGTGTTCTGCTGAATTTAGAAAACTCAGTCATGTACAGTATATTATAAAAAGCCATACTATAATTAAGAGAGGTGAAGTTGTTATTTTTTTCTGCATAAATATGTGGATTTTTGGTGTTAGAAAAACTGCTAAATCCAGCATTAAATTAAACTGGTCTAGAAGTCTTTTTCAGCTATTGGATTTTTTAAAATTTCAATGCCTGCCATCAACACCTCATTTGCAAGTATTATTAGCTGATGTCTTCGACTTTGCAGTAATGGGTATAAAGAGCAGGATGTCAGTGCAATGGAAAGATCAGTGGACTGATTTTAGACTGGTTTTCTAGGATTTTAGATTAGTTTTCTAGACCAGTGGATTTGCTTGTTTGAAACTGAAGGGATCTCTCTCTTGAGGCTTACTTACCTATACAGATTCAAACAATTTCAATTCTGAATCAGTGGTCCATTCTCATGGTCTTTCCCAGGACTGTATTTAGACAAATTTCACTTAGGTCAAGGGCTGTCTGAGGAAGTCTATCTTTATTTTGGGAATATGTGGGATTAAAATCTTCTCCTCTAATCAAAACCAGTTAGAAAGTAATTGCATTTGTTCATGACTTCTGATTCACTGGCATGTCCTCAGATGAAAATATCTTCCCAGTCAACCATTGGTCATCCAATCACACCCTTTTAGATGGGTAGTCATATTTTGGAGACAGCTCATCTTGGATACTGATAGGGCCGTGCAGGAAACTAACTGGAGAACTAAAGGAAGGGGAAAGTGGAAACAGTTCTCAATCAAGCTTTTTGCAAATGTCATTCAGAAGTTTAAAAATGCTAAATAAATTGCCTAAACTGAGAGTTACTATAATCAAATAAAGAATGGTAATACAGTCAGGTGTTTAGGACAATTTTTTCCAAATTTAGATTAAAGTCATCATCCAGTTTGGGAGACCTTGGAGCAGCTACCATACTACTAGGAAAGGTGGAGGTAATGCAATTTTTCTTCTTGCTTCATGCAATCAGCCAGAAACACTTGGAATGGATTATCTCGTAGACCAGTCTGAGGCAGGCAGGACTATTTTTGAATCTAATCCTGGATCTAATCCTGAAGATGTCTGAGGCTATCTTTATCTCATATGCAACAAAGCTTAACAAAAACCAGATTGGAGGATTTAACTATCTATCATCTTTTAATATTTTTGAATATTAAGTAAATATTAATATTAAGTAAAATATAGTCATTTCTATGAAACCACAAAACAAGATAAATAGATCTGTGTCTCTATTTTTGTTGCAGATGTAACCAGTCAAGTTAAATACCAGGTTAGTTTTGATTTATCTGTTCTTTTCTGGTCCTTTCAAGCATTGCTCATTTCTGTCCTTGCTCAGTGTTTCTTCAGAGTTATTTTCATAGTCCATTTACCTATGGCATATTAAGACCAGAGGTGCTTGGTGACAAAACAAAGCATATTTCTCATTGCAAGTTCAATTTATCCATCTAAAGTAGAGATGAGAAAACCTCAAAGCCTTGTCAGTTATTGCAGGTAATATTAACTAACAGTCAAAATTAGGTCAAAATTAACATCTATGACACATATTGGTGTAACTTGGTATAGAATTATAAGAAAAGCTAGCATGCCTTGAGAGGGATAGTTCCTAGCATTTCCTAACGTCCTGTTCAACTCAATTAACTCCTAAATTAATACTTCTGGTAACAAAAACATACAGTTTTACAAATGGGAAATCCAATATCTGACTCTTCACATTAAATTCCATAAATAAGGAGGAGTATTTGCAAAATCACATTCTTTGCAGGATGAACTAGAATTAGATTTAAAATCACTTTATTGTCACTTTAAATATAAACTAATAGGCACAGATTAAAATGAAATTTTGTTGCATACAGCTCTCAGAGGATCACCACCTCCAATATACACTACATAAACACGACAAAAAATAAATCATAAATAAATAAAATTATGCACACACACCAACATATATTGTATGACACAGAGAAACAACAAAGTCTAGTTTGAATGTATTCATGTACATGGCAAAAAAAATGAATCTTGTGAGTTTACCAGATGGATGGCATAGGGAACAATCTGGTAGTCTTGCTAGAAATACTTTGAAAACTCCTCCCAGAGGCAAGCAACAGAACCAAACTGTAAAGTGGGTTTGTGGGAGTCTATTTTCTAGATTAAAAAATAATAATTGAGGTCACCAAGTTAGAATGCTCACCACACTGTGGGAGGTTCTCCATAGAAGTTCCTGAAGCAGGAAAGCTTCATTTAATACTCTTTTATCTCTGTAGGAGGGTATGTGCTGGGAATTCCAACAATTATTCATCAATGGGAATTTATACTGCAACAGAGACATTGACCCTATTATTGGCCCTAATGGCAAGATTCATACCAATAAGTGTGTCATGTGCAGAGAACTCTTGTAAGTATTTGAAATAAGTGATTGCTTCAGAGACGCTGATGATATGATGAAAGCAGTACACTGAATATTTTCACTGCACTTTCTCCTCCTACTGCAAAACTACATTCTTGGTGTCTTCTGCTTGGCAGAAAAGCTTTGCTAAGACAAACAAAGAAGCTTACAGGTAGTCCTCAACTTAAAACAGTTCATTTAGTGACCGTTTAAAGTTACAAACGGCAGTGAAAAAATAACTGATGACCAATTTTTACAGTTACAACCTTTACAGCAACCCTATGGTCATGTGACAAAATTCAGATGTTTAGCAACTGCTTCATATTTATGACTTCGGATGTGTCCCAGGATCATGCGATCACTTTTTGCGATCCTCTGATAAGCAATGGAGAAGCCAGTTGCAGTTAACAACCAGGATACTAATTTAACATCTGCAATGATTTACTTAATAACTATGGCTTGAAAGGTTGTAAAATGGGGCAAAATTCACTTTAAAATGATTAACTTAACATACACACACATGCACTGTGCATATATGTATGTGTATGTATATATATTTATATATGTGTGTGTATAATATGAAGCTTGAAACCTGCATTATTCATACAGATTGGGTAAACAAGAGTATAGACTATAATTGAGAGGAAGGTAGTAGTTTCAGTAGATCAGCAGATTTAAATTACTTCCAGTTATTAAATTACATGTAAAAACTGCCTGTTCTTGTAAAATATTATGAAATACATGGCAAAGGGATGTTGCTTCATCTTGATTAATAGGAAAAAAAATAGCCTCTTCAAAAACTGATAAGTTACACATTTCTTGAATCCAGACTTTAATATCCAAAATAATAATGCTTTTGGACTCTTTTGATGTAATTCTCAACCAAAATTCCTAAAAAATGGTCAGCTATCACAATTTAAAATAATATTCATATCTTTCACATGGCAACATTTAACTATTTGTAGATGTTGCAATATTATTAAAAAAAGGAAACCAAAAACCAGATGACCAAATCATGAGTTAATATGCCTCAAATTTCTTATATCATCCAGCAAGAAAGTCTACACTTCATACATTCTTTGAGGGCATCCAATAAATTCAGAATAAGATATTGGGGGTTTTAGTTTCCACTTCAGTCTAAAGAGTTAATGCAACATTTCTATAGACACATCTATTGATGTTCCATTATTGGATATTACAATTGTTTATTCCATAAGATATAACTGTCAGCACTTTCAATTTTAAGGATAATTTTGAAATCAGTTTGAGTTCAAATACTGAGTTCATTACTAATGTTAGCATCTTAGACTTCTCAGTGTGAATTGAGACATAACCACAAAAGACTTCAGTGAGAGGAGAAACTGTATATCTGCAAAACCCAAAACATCCATCATTACCTATGTTAACATCTTTTTTTTCGTTTTGCATATATTTATAGCACATTTTCATTCTTCCTTTTTGTCATCATGAAATTCAAGGTACTGAGAATTCTGTAAGAAGAAACTCTTTTGGAAATAAAAGAAAGGTGGGGGTGGCTTAAATGCTACAGCTTATAAACTTCATTTTATAAAATGAAGGGATAATGACCTTATGATTTTGGACCACAATAGTTGATAGCTACCTTGCTGGTAGCTAAAGCCTAACATGCTGCCTTACAGGGAGGTAGCAGTTTCATTCTCCATATATTTTTCCCATCTCTTTATTGCAGGAGAAAAAGAGGAATAGCTGGCAGTAATGGAAGTGGCTGGTCTAAAGATTCTTCTTCTGGAGTGGTATGAAGGGACTTGTTACTAAAATATAAAATATACTAAATCTTAAGCACACTACTCTGAACCAAAAACTTAACATCAACTCTGGCTTTTTTGCTGTTGAAATGAAAGCTTCAGACATCTTTGAAACTTGAATCATTTTTTGTTGAAATGAAAGCTTCAGACATCTCTGAAACTTGAATTATACTCCATCTTTATAGTCAACTCTATTGTTTATATGGAAAAGTACAAAATAATAATAGACTGGCCATTTCCTTAACTAATACTACGTCCTTCTTATCCAGAATATAAATTATGTTATTTATTCGGTTACAAATCAGTCTGGACTTACTTCTTACTTTATATCAGAAGTGGCTGATGGCCATTTATGGAGGACAGAACTCAGTCTAAAGGCAATTGTATCCTGCAACCTAAGCAGCTTTTCTCCCATGCTTCTCCCAGCTATTTTTCAGCCAAACTCCAAACATTCCAGTACAGATCCAATGGTCTGGCTATGGGCTAGGGTTGGGGCTCATTCTGGACCATGGTCCCACAATAATAGATTGGTGGTTCCCCTTCGGTTACTTTCTTGCAAGTTAAGCCTGAGTTAGCTGATTTCTCTTCTACCCTGGCCTGCGTTAGGATTTGTTATTTCCTTTTGCAGCCCTGTGCCATTCTTTTGGTTTCCCTGGTATTTATATATGTGGCTGTCTTTAGCTCCTTTCCTATACTAAAGCAGAACTTTTAACATTATTATTATTATTATTATTATTATTATTATTATTATTATTATTATTATTATTATTATTTATATGTCCCTTCTTTCACTAATGAGACTCAGTGCAGCTAATAAGAATTAAAACACAATACAAATACAATGCATGTATTATTTTTTTAAAAAGAATACCCCAGACCAACTAACACATAGAGGCTTCTGAGTGCACCATCCACCAATTGCATGGTCTCTGTCCTGGATTCTATGCCTGAGAAAAAAAGCCAGTTTTCAAGGCTTTCCAAAAATTGAGCAGAGTCAAAGAGTAAGCAAAGGTGTCAAGAGGCCAGGAAAAGGTTCTTCTAGATGAAAACTCTTAATAGATGGGACCCAGAGCATTTTCCTCCAACCTGACGTCATGAGCCAAGTAGAAAACATGGAATATAAGTGGTCCCCAGGTCATGTAGATCTTTATATTTTTATAAAGTTTATAGCAATTTATAAGTAAATTGCACCTGGAAGCAAATGTGAAGCCATAGAACAAAGATGTCATATGGGCATAGTGAGACATTCCCATAATTGCCTGATTGGATCAACTGAAGCTTCTGGATGTTCAAGGGTAGCCTGATGTAGTGCACATTGCAATAATCCACCCAGAAGGTGACCAAAGTGTGTTCTGACAATTGCAAAATTATTTTAAAAACAGCAACTAGCAGAGGCCATAGCAGCCTAGCAGTGCATGATGAAAGGGCTGCTCAGCATTTGATAAAAAACACCATAGTCTATTTCTTGGTAAGATAATTGTGGGATAGACCATAAAACTACCGGATGGATTTGCAGTTGACTGACCAATCCTACTCAACACACAGTCCTCAATGGAACTCCATCCACATGGAGGGAAGCATGATACCGCAAGATTCTGCTCAGTGTTCTTCAACGTCTTCATAAATGACCTAGATGAGGGGATTTAAGGGGTGCTGATAAAGTTTGCAAATGATACCAAGCCAGAGGGAATTGCTAATACTTTGATATATAAATTCAAGATTCAGAAGGATGTTAACAGACTTGAGCACTGAGCCCTATCCAACAAGATGCAGCTCAATGGCAAGAAAAGTAAAGTCCTTCACTTAGGCAGGAAAAAAAAAACAGGTTCATAGGTACAGCATAGGCAGAACCTGACTTAACATTAGTGCTTATAAGATGGATTAGATGTCCTGATGGGCCACCACTTAAATACAGGTAATCTTCAACCTATGGCCGTAATGGAACCTAGAATTTCCATTATAAGTTATGATGGTTGTAGGTTGAAGCACCTACATGACCAGACCCAGTTTGATGACTTTTTTTTGAGGTGGTTGTTAATTAAACTCCATAATTGTTAAGCAAATACCATGGTGATTAAATGAATCAATGTGTTCCAATGGGCATTTGACTTGACAGACTAGAACACTGGGCCATATCTAACAAAATGATATTCAATGTAGAGAAAAGTAAAGTCCTACACTTAGGCAAGAAAAACCAAAAGTGCACATATAGACTGGGTGAAACCAGGCTCAATAGCAGTAACTGTGAGAGGGATCTTGGAGTCTTAGTGGATAATCAGCTAAATATGAGCCAGCAGTGTGCAGCAGCAGCCAAAAAAGCTAATGTAATCCTAAATTGTATTAACAGAGGGATACAATCAAGATCAAGGGAAGTACTAATACCACTCTATAAAGCCTTAGTAAGACCACACCTAGAGTAATGCATCCAGTTTTCTTCACCACATTATAAAAAAGATGTTGAGACTCTAGAAAAAGTACAGAGGAGAGCAACTAGGATGATTAGGGGACTGGAGGCTAAAACATATGAAGAATGGTTGCAGGAACTGGGCTTGGCTAGTCTAGTAAATAGAAAGACCAGGGGAGACATGATAGCAGTCTTCCAATAGTTGAGGGGCTGCTACAGGGAGGAAGGGGTCAAGCTATTTTCTAAAGTGCCTGTAGGCCAGACAAGGAATAATAGATGGAAACTGAACAAGGAGAGATTTAACTGGAAACAAGGAGAAACTTTCTGACAGTGAGAACAAACAACCAATGGAACAGCTTGCCCTTGGAAGTTGTGGGAGCGCCATCACTTGAGACTTTCAAGAAGAGATTGGACCGCCATTTGTCAGAAATGGTGTAGGGTCTCCCGCTTGGGCAGGGGGTTGGACTAGATGACCTACAAAGTCCTTTCCAATTCTGATTATCTGTTAAATCTGTTTAAAAAATGATGTAAATCATGATCACAAAGCTGTGGAATGCTGCAACAGGCCATAAAGGTTTTGGAGAGAGATCATAACTTTGAATACAGGTCGTAAGTCAAGTACTGTGTGAATCAGTAGTGTGTTGCAGCTGCCAAAAAAGCCAATGCAGAGAAGTAGTATCAAGATAAAAGGAAGTGATAGTACTACTCAATACTGTACGGTGAGACCACATTTAATATTCTGGTCACCACAATACAAATAAAATGCTGAAAGAGTGCATTGAAGAGCAACAAATATGATAAGCAGTCTGGAGATTAAATCTGATGAAGAAAGCTAAAGAAATTGATTTGTTTAGCTTAATCTTCTGATTGAAGGGAAACATGATAGCATTTTTCCAATATTTGAGGGTCTGCCACAGGGAAGAGGGTGTCAATTTATTTTCTATAGCACCTGAGGGTAGGACAAGAACAATGAGTGGAAGTCATCAGAAGGAGATCTAACCTGGAATCAAGGAGGAATTTTCTGACAGTGAGAACTTTTAAACAATTGTCTCCTGGAGTTGTGGGTGTTCCATTGCCAAAGTTTTCAAGAAAAGATTGGACGCCATTTGTCTGAGATTTGCACGAGGACTCCTGCCTTGGGCAAGGGGTTGGCCTAGATCTCCAAAGTCCCTTCTAATGCCTATAACCAGCATCCGGGGACAGGGACATGCCAGGTTCTGCAGTTAATCAGAACTGATCAGAACAACCAAAGCAGAATTAAGTACTGAAGACCATTCTCTTTGGAAGGCTCAAGAAGGCTCGGGTCAAGGAACTTAGTTATGAACCAAAGCTGGAAAACATGGGCTTGGGATGCTTTTGCCATAGCCTGGGAATGGGAGGAAGATGGTGCCACATTTCTGCACTCTGCAGGTGGTGAGCAGTCCTGACTAGTTATGGAGAAAGCAGAAAGTCCAGATCTGTGCACATTTTCCTGCTCCAGTTCAAAAGTATGCTTGTTCACTCAACATCAGATTAAATGCTCCTATCCATTTCAGCCAGAGTGCTCTTATTTTGGTGCATTCTAATCTCAGCAGTTCTTCAGCTACTTCGCAGAAAAAGGACCACCTCTGCAACTGAGCCAACGCTTAGCATTAACTCTAATATTTTTAAACTCTCTTTTAAGCTATTGATAATACAATCTTTACAAACTTTGGCTTTGTAACCCAAATGTCACTGGTTTGAAACCAGGGTTTTTTTTCCTGAGTTTTCTCCTTTTCTATTCACTTTATTATTGTTATTATTTTTCTGTATTTACTGTAATTTCCCAATTTAACTGATTTGCCAGTCCCTTGTAATAAAAAGCATTCACGCTCAGAAAATTTCAAATAATTTTCAGTTATTTGGGGCCTTGGGTAAAAGCTTGCAAAATCTATATATCTCTTAGTATAGTTTGGTGTAGTGTGTGTTTGTGTGTGTATGCGCACCCCTTATAGTACAGGGGACTTGTCCAATGGGAGAACACAATGGCCTGCAGTCCGGACTGTGATGGTATATAGGAATGACCTTGGGAGACAGATAGAAATGCTGCAGGCTAAACAAAGTTTGGATAAGTGGCAGTTAAGTCCCACAGAAGGAATGAAGGTTTGCAACCATCTCAGAAGAAACCTTCCCTAGTTTCTTAGGCTGTAAAAGCAAGGGGAGAAAGATGTACTTTCACACTTTTCTGTTAATGTAAGCTAACAATAAGGGTAGAGCTAGTACTCCTGGCTGGGCTTCTTCTCTGGGCTAGTTTGCAAGGCTATCAAAGAGTGAATCCCCTGTTGCTAGAGCACCTCAGTCCAGACAGATTTTATTAAATTGGCTTAGCTTCAAGTCATCATGAGCATAGGACAAAAGTTGTTGAAATATTAAGTGCTGATAAGATAGATAGATAGAATACTTTATTGGCCAAATGTGATTGGACACACAAGGAATTTGTCTTGGTGTAAATATTCTCAGTATGCATAAAGAAAAGGTACATTCATCAAGAATCAAGAATCATAACGTACAACATTTAATGATAGTCATAGGATACAATCAACAATCAAATCATACTAGGAAACAGTCAATATTAATCGCAAGAATACAAGCAACAAAGTTACAGTCCTACAATCACAAGTGGGAGGGGATGGGTGATAAGGAGTGATGAGAAGATTAACAGTAATAGTACTGCAGACTTTGTAAATAGTTGAACAGTGTTGAGGGAATTATTTGTTTAGCAGAGTGATGGCTTTTGGGAAAAAACTGTTCTTGTGTCTAGTTGTTCTGGTGTGCAGTGTTCTATACTGTCGTTTTGAGGGAAGGAGTTAAAACAGTTTATGTCCGGGATGTGAGGGGTTTGTAAATATTTTCACAGACCTCTTTTTGATTCGTGCAGTATACAGGTCCTCAATTGAAGACAGGTGGATAGTAATTGTTTTTTCTGCAGTCCTAATTATCCTCTGAAGTCTGTGTCTCTCCTGTTGGGTTGCAGAACCAAACCAGACAATTATAGAGGTGCAGATGATAGACTCAATAATTCCTCTGAAGAACTCTGTAGAAATGAGCCTTACGTCTCATACTTTACTGACTGTAGATCTTCAAGAATTAGATAGACCATACTGGCATGGAACAGATCACATGGATGGATGGAAAATCCCTGTATTACAATATGAAACATGGCCTTTGTGGCATACATATTCAAAACTGCACATCTGAGGTTTATCCTTGCCAGAGTTCTCAAAAGCATACTTTGAACAGTAAGATCAAACACTACTGAAACATTCAAAAGTTCCTTCGATTGCTTATTTGTATCCCACAACTATCATTAAGTGTTGTACCTTATGAATCTTGAGGAATGAATCTCTTCTTTTTATGTATACTGAGCATAATCACCAAGACAAATTCCTTGTGTGTCTAATCACACTTGGTCAATAAAGAATACATTCGTTCATTCATTCATTCATTCATACACTGCTTTTCAGTTCCAAGCATAAATAATCGATCAGAATTGTTTTGGTCCCTAATCCATGTTAGACACAAAGCTGAACAAGATCCAGATCATCAGGAATTTTTGGGCATTACCCTATATTATTAAGCCAAAAAAAGAAATATGCTTCTCAACAGTCCCATCCTAAAGGTCCATTAATGAGAGATTTGTTTCCCAGAAGAGCTACTCTTTCTGAAGCTTCACCTTAAAGGAATTATTTTAAAATAATCATTATATGGTATAATCCTTTTTGGGGAGTCATTTAGGGCTTAAATGCATTGAGGCTATAATTATATATGTTAATCAGCACTCTTGGAGTTTGTTTTGCTTTTTCTTGTGATTTTTCTCGAACTGAAGTTGGATGATATATACTTACTAGAAGTCAATCTCATTGAATTCAGTGGCCTTTAGAACTCTGAATACACACAAACAACACATACAACTATGCTGTGTATACTTGCCTGGGCAGAGCCAGAGCTGCAGCTGCCTATTTAGAAAATTCCAAGCAGTTTGTTGGCACTCCATTAATATGTAATTGAGTAATGAACAAGCTATGATTGCTCCAGTTAGGGCAAGGTGTGGAACCATGTGCACACTTGTTTATCTTGGCCCTGCCTTTTCTCGTTTAGACAGCAAATTGTTTCATTAGTGACCTTTTCCTTCTCAATTTCTTTGATTCTACACAGCACAATTTGGATTCATTCTAATTAATCTGATCTCATTTGTTAGGATCACAAAGCTAACTTTCATGGCACAATTGTTCACACAAAATGCCACACGGATGAATCTAGCTGTCTAGCTGATACAAGTAGGCAAGATAGGGAATTAGTCCTTCTTCTGTATTAAAATTGCCTTTTTAAAGTAAAAAAAATCACAACAGTGACTATGAAGTGTTAAAAGTGCATCTATCTCTCTATCTCTCCCTCTATCTATCTATCTATCTATCATCTATCAATCTATCTATCTATCTAAAACCAACCAACCAATTTGACGGAGAGAAAGAAATTGAGTTTTTTAACAATAGGTTCTATTGACTTGTATGGGAAAGGGTAGCATGTATTTAATCCTAATTTTAAAACCAGCAATTGGGGCACTTTGTAAGAGAGTATAATTATGTGCATTATTATTCTGCATTGTTCCTTAGTGCAACTCAGTTAGTACAGAGTTGGTGACTTATAATAAAAAGTATCTTTAACTGAGAGTACAAAAAGAAGAAAGCTTTGTTTTTCTCTACCCTAGGATGAAAGTTGCCATGAATATTGGCTTTACTTCATTAAAGGGGTTTTTTTCTGCACCAGGGAACTTAACCCAGTTCGTGATGCTTCAGGCAAACAACACAACAATAAGTGCATGATGTGCCTACAGCAGTTGTGAGTAGATGATAATGTGATTGGTTTTCAACTACATTGGATTACTGTCTGCTGAAAAGTTAAAAAATGTCTTATACTTTTTTGTGCAGCAAAAATGGAGGTAAGATGAATTCTCTTGAACAGAGACAGCCACAATATGGAAACAATGAGGTGAGATCAAATTTTACCCAGGTTTCTCTATCACCATTACCATTACCTTTCTGCATTTCTTGCTCACAATGACCAAGATGAAGAAAAACTACATGCATCCCAGACATATTCTAGCACAGTGGTTGCCAACCAGTGAGCTAGGGACCACTGGTGGTCCATGAGAAAATTTCGGTGGTCTGCAAAGAAGTGTCATTCCCAAAGCACCCCCCAAAGCAATTAATCCAGGCTGCATGGGAACACAAGGCTGTGCTGTCCACATGGCCCGCGGGAACACAAGACTTGCATCCCTTGCATTTCGAACAACATGAGGTAGTGAGGGCAGGAGGGAAAGGGTGGAGGGGGGGAACTTGCCCCACTCACCCCACATGCCTCTCCTGGCCACCGGGCTGCTTCTTTCTACCTCTTTCTTCTTCTGCTTTTGGCTGCATGCAAGGAAAGCAGCGGAAGTCTTTCTTTTTCTCCCCCAAACTCTACCAGAAATGAATCTTTGGAACCCTGCACTGCAAGGCATCCTACTCCAGGAGGCTGCATCAGCAATGACTCATTTCTGGTGGAGTTTGTGGGAGAGAAAGAAAGGCTTTTGCTGCTTCTTCTGCTTTCCTTGCACAAAGCCAAAAGTCTCTTCCCCCCCTCTCCCCACTGGAGAATGGATCTGGAGATGGTATCCTACGATTCCAAATAAAGAATGATCGATTGGTAGGAAAATGGGGTGGGGAATTTTCCTGCAGAATTTTGGGGGGATTTTCCCAGGGTCTCTGGTCCATAGGATTTAAAATTATGAGTTTGGTGGTCCCTGAAGTCCAAAAGGTTGGTGACCCCTGTTCTAGCATGCTACACACCATCAAGAGATTTCAGTGTCCTGCACACACTCAAAGATTTTGATTACATTACACCATATATGAATTAGATTATATCAGGGGAAAAGAGTGTGGGAAAGAAATAAAATATAGTAAACCAAAGAAATTAAAACCATTGAAAGTGAAAAATAAACAATAACTAAAGCTAGTTTATACCCAAACCAATCATTATACTTCTCCACACTTTTCTATCCTTGCAAATTGCAGCCCATTCTTATTTCATGTTGTACAGGAAACATCTGGTTTGAACTTTTCCTGCCCTGCACAAAGGCCTATTCACTTTCCAAATTTTGCCCAGTGTCACCTCTTGTATCCTTTAACCAGTCTTCTGCCGTGCAACTTCCCTTGTATTTTTTGCATTCACTCCTGCTATCTTTCATTTTGTACAAGGGAAAATAAGGGTATTCTTCCAATTAGAGATACCATCTTCATGCAAATCCTTTACCACTTGTCACCATTCTCACAATTTTGGTTATCTCCTTTCCATCCATTTTTTCCCCATGGACATTAACATACATAGCATTCATTTTAATTAAATTCTATGACATCAATCTCATCCCCATATCAATCTCTAAAATACACTTCAGTTCCAATTCATTTCATCTCTTCAATTCTTAATTCTGCTGGGGGTTCCTTCTTTAAGTTCCCTTTCACCTTTCATCAAAATGCCTCTGAATTTCCACTGCTTATTATAATGTGAAATTACTCGTTCTTTTTTATTACAGTATTTGCAATTATCTTTTCCTAAACAACATATATTTCCTTCCCATTTTAAGCAGCAATTATTTTTATGCATTCATTTTTTCTCACCCAGAGCCTTTTTAAGAGTTCCTCTAGGGAGAACTCCATACCTTCCATGGCGGTCTGTAACGTAATTCTTTTTACTCTGTTTGAGATAGCTTCTATATCTAGCATTCGTTAGTTTGGGATGGGGAACATTTTCATCAATAGACCAATAAACCAATAGGCCATTTTGATCAATAGACCAATAGTCCAATATTACTAGATGCAATCGAAAACCAGTATACTCCAAAGGTGTTCTCTAAAGCCTAGGATCCCTAATCTAATGACCATCTTGCAAGCCAACATTCTATTGTCTTAATGTAACAACCAGGGGGCATATATAGCATACTAGCACACACAGGTAGTCCTCAACTTCCAACAATTCATTTAGTGGCTATTTAAAGTTACAACGGCACTGAAAAAAGTGACTTATGACTTTTTCAGTTATGACCTTTGAAGCATCCCCATGATTATGTGATCAAAGTTCAGATTTTTATTTATTTTATTTATTTATTTGATTTGTCAATTGCTTACAAGATAATAGGTATAAGTATAAACATGAGCAAGAATACAGGACATAGGTATGATTAAATGGGGACAATAGGATGGGAGGCATGATTGTGCACTTGTGCACGTCCCTTACAGACCTCTTAGGAATGGGGTGAAGTCAATAGTGGATAGTTTGAGGTTAAAGGAGTGAGGGTTCAAGGATGTAACAACAGAATCAGGTAGTCCATTCCACGCATTGACCACTCTGTTGCTGAAGTTGTACTTTCTGCAATCAAGTTTGGAGCAGTTAACATTGAGTTTGTGTCTGTTGTATTGTTGCGATTGAAGCTGAAGTAGTCATTGACTGGTAGGACATTGTAGTAGATAATTTTGTGTACTATGCTTAAGTCCAACCGTAGGAGTCATAGTTCAAGATTGACAACTGATGCTTGACAACTGGTTCATACATATGACTGTTGCTGTGTCCCAAGGTCATGTGATCCCCTTTTGCAACCTTCTGACAAGCAAAGTCAATGGGGAAGTGAGATTCACTTAACAACCAGGTTACTAACTTATCAACTGCACAGATTCACTTAACAACTGTGACAAATAAAATGGGGCAAAACTCACTTAACAAATGTTAACAAATTTCACTTGACAATAGAAATTTTGGGCTCAATTGTGGTTGTAAATTGAGGACTACCTATATACATCTTGTATTTAAAAAAATATGCACGTCCTGTTTAAGGTACTAAAAAAATCTCATTCATTAAATTACATACAGACTGAATTATCCTTCTTGGTAGCAGGTACTATGTAGGTTTAACAGGGAAGCTTAGGTTAAATAAGTTCAGTATCATTTTTAAATCTGCATCTTTGTCTAATTATTTATGATATCTGTTATAATTCAACATGAAAATATATATATCTATACTGTATTTTCATTTCCATCTTCTATCTAAAGCAACAAGTATATAATGATCTGTCATAGTGCATGAAGTTCATATTGTGGGCCCTATTCATATTCATTGCATTTATTTTGCAACACTTATATTTTCATCAGCAATTGAAGCAGAGATGCGCATTCTCTGGATTATTCTCATGATATTGCCTACCTAGCAATTGCTACTATGATTAGAGAAAATTGACTGTATTTCAAGCTTGCTGAAATAAATTTTATTAACTGGATCAATGGCACACTTTGAGTACCCTTTCAAAAGAATGATAATTCGACTTGATATCAAGACAAGACCAAATGATGCATTTAATGATCCCATGGAAGGTTCTCAGTGACTAGTGACATGGTTGACCTTACAATATACAAAGTTAATGTACAACAAAGATGCATTTGCATAATAGTTTCTAAGAATCAGTACAAATCATTTCATATTCTTTTTCTCCAGAAGTTTGACAATTGCTATGAATATCGGTCACAGATAGGGCCAAATGGAGAACTCACTTGCACACGTGAGAATGATCCAGTACGTGATGATTCTGGCCAGACTCACAGCAACAAATGCATCATGTGTGCAGAACAATTGTAAGTGCTTTAACTAAATAATGATATTTATACTGTGGGAAGAAATATCCATCTGGTTAAGTTCCAAGCTGGGAGAAGGACACTGGAAACATGGAAGCTGATTGGAAAGAAGGTTTAATGAAGAACAGAACCACCAAGCATATGTGACTGACCGCATGGAGTTGAGAGTGAGAGGGGTTTATACCTTCTCTTGGGCTTTGCACTTTGCACTTCCTGTTCCTGTGCAAGAACATGTACTCTATTGGCTACTCCCATGGGGTAGGAGTTATGTAGGGGTCATAGCTAGCTCTATAGGCAAAAGGGGAAATGTAAATCCTAGCTGTTTGTTTGAGATCCCAGGTTTGGTTGAAATTTGGGGTAATACAATGAGAGGGCTTGTGTTCTGAAAGGATATTGGCCAAGTCCTATTGTGGCTTAATGGCTTTGTCCTGTGTTGGATCTTGAGTGAGCACTAATCCTGCCATTCTACTTAATTCTGCCTTTGTTTGGGCTTTGCTGCAGGGAGTTTCAAAATATACTGTCTTGAATGGATTACCAAATCTGTATTTCTGAAAGACTGAGTCTGCTTTGCCTTTAAAAAAAAACATATCTCTCCTTTTCTCCCTTTGGGAAAATATAATATTCTGCCTTTTTAATATTTCTCCAAAATATTTCATTCTTCTAGGAGGGGGATAGGTGCTGATTTTCTACAATACATAGAAGAAGAGTACATAAAAAACAATATAGTCAAGTCTGTGAAGAATGGAAGTTTAGTAATGCCTTTAGATCTCAGCCTTTTCACCCAGAGAGAAAGAGAGGGAAAAATTATTAGAATCTGCATTCCAGGCATATATAGTCCCAGGATGGACTGTGACAAGAGTCATTAATTCATTATCTTCAATGTCCATTCATTGCTTACAAAAATCTCTGCCTGAAGTATCGACTTTGGCCAAGTAATAGAACTCAAGACATTCCTAGAGACTTTTCCAAAGCAATTCTATTATTCAGTATATACGGTGTTCTGAGGGAGAGCAATAATAATAATTTTTGCAAAGAACTAATGATTTTTAATGGGCTGTTTAAGCTGGTCTTGTCTTTCTCTTTGTTTCCATTTTTGTATATTGCTTTGGTGTGTTTTTATACTGCTCTTGTACTAAACATTTTGAGTTCCAACAAGTGTTTGGACTATGAAAACCAAATCCTGATCTTTGTGTCTTCTAGCAAAAGAGAAGCAAGACAAGGGAAGCTTTTTGGTGGAAATGGAAAAGGACAACCAAGCCCATATTCAAATGGCAACACAGCTACTCAAGGGGATTATAGGCAAGGAAACCTGAATGAGGTGAGAGGGAATATTACTCAAACTTCTACCTGGCCATTACTTCCACAACCGTGAAAACAGATTCTTTTTCTCATTTTGTTTTGTTTTCAATGGTTCATTTGTTTGTAGCATTTGTGTGACATTTGTGGCAGAGATAGCTCAAATACTACATCATAACAATCATAGCCTCAAAAGCATTTTCAGGTTAAGGAAATTCCATTATTTTCAAAGGAAAACAGAGGCATCATATCAAAAATGGTCCTTTGCAGCAGTTCACGATTGGCAGTCTGGGATCATGTGGCAAGCAGTAGTATTTTAGAAGATCAACCAAATACATTATGATATGCTGGGAGATATCATAACAAAGAAAATTCCGAATTCAGTTTCAAGGAATATAAATATAATATTATGGTGAAGACTCACCTCATAAGGGAAGAGAAAATAGACGGTATGTAAAGATATTTATTTATTTATTTATTTATTTATTATAAAAGGTTTTTCTTTATTAAACAAATAAATACAAACACAAACAGATTTTACATTTAAAAGATATTTATTTAGTTATTATTTGTTTGTTTGTCAAACATGTACAAGATAACAAGTGCAGGTATGAACATAAGCATGAACAAAGGAAGTAAATACAGATAAATGGGGATAGTAAGACAGGGAGGGTAGGCATGCTGGTGTGCTTATCCACACTCCCTTTAAGGACCTCTTAAGAATGGGGTGAGGTCCACAGTAGTTTGAGATTGAAACTGTGAGGGTTTGAGGCTGTAATAACAGAGAGAGCATTCCAGGTGTTGAACACACTGATGCTGAAGTCATAGTTTCAGCAATCAAGTTTGAAGCAGTTTACCTTGCGTTCATATCAATTATTTGCCCGTGTATTATTGTGGTTGATGCTGAAGAAGTTTTATTTATTTTAAAATAAAAATGTAGTTACATCTGAAAATGGACAAATGGACACTTCCTATTCTCCTGTGAGAGTCTTGCTTGCATGGTGGAAATTCACATTCAACAACTTCCAGAAAAATCATATTTTTTGTGGTGGCTCTTGGTGAGGAATGCCCACATTTGAGAAGATTATTTTGAATGAAGTCTTTTCAGAGGGAAATGAATAGTTATCTTGGAGCTGAAGAGAGATAATCATCACCATTTGCATTTCAGAAAGTGGAAACTTTTGGACCCAAACTATTTTATAATATAAGCTGTATTTTGAGAGCAATGTACATGTACATATGCAACATGCATAAGTAGCTTAGAGGCAAGATCAGGCTGAAGACTGCAGAAAGCTGGAGGACAGGAAGCATGAAATATTACTAGAAAAGAACACAAATGCTGTTCCATTTTTTCCCCATTCAAGAGATGGTCTGAGAAATAAGAGGATTGGATGGCTCAAAATTTCTCTAGGGGAAGAAATAGTTCTCCAGCAACTATTCCAAGAGCAGATTTCTCTGGACTAGAGTCATTGCTCAAAAACCCAAATGGGAGCAGGGCAGAGGGAGATTTCTCTCATACTGATTTCTCTTGAGATATAATTGAAAGATGGGGAATCAGAGACATTGCAAAGAAAAGTGAAGAAAGAACAGAATTCATACCAGAATTTTACCAACATTTTCTTTTTCAAGACATTCTATAGCAAATTCTATTTCTTCAAATTGAATGAGAATAGGTAGCAGTAAGACTGGAGATTTATCTTCCTAGTATTAAACAGAAGTGCTGTCAACTTCCAGCAATATAAGAAGTAAATGTGCCAAAATTATGACCAAAGAATTTGTCTGAACATGGGAGCCTGTCAAAAGACATACAAATCCAGACATAATGACTGTTGTTCATTTCCGGTTCTTAATTATGTCGGAATAAAATAATGAATTTTTATCTTCAACTTCTCCAAGATGTTGCAATTAGAATTTCCAGAATTCTCAGCCAATGCTGCATAGCTGTAGCCGCCAAGTGGGAAAAGCTGGTAATAGCAGAATTCAGTTCTCCCCGTCTCTATGGATCCTAGCTTCAATAGTGTGAAATCTAAAAATGAATTTCAGTGTTGTTACTTCACAGTAGTCTTCTTAAATTTCTTCGCCAAAGTACAGAAATAATCCTGGGCACCTATACATATTGGCAAAAATATGTAACTGATCTAATACATATCAATTTTACAGAAGACAATGTTGAAAAAGCACTACACAATCTAAAACCATACATCTCTATTGGACCGGACGGATTATGTGCCTACTTCTTAAAAAAGCTATGTTTTTTGTTTCTTTTTGTTTCTTTGCCTATTAACTTTATATTCATCTTCTGAGATCTGAAGTATTTTGACTACAAGCTGGTTTTTCAACTCCTTTCATTGTCATCTTGAGATAGTTTCAGTAAGTGTAGTTTTTAAAAGGAAATGTTTGGTTTACAAATTCCATTCAGTTTATGGAAAAAAGGGTCCTGTGACATAAAGATGACCAGTGAGGAATGGGAGGATTTACATTCTTTGTAGTCACCTGGTTGTTAGCACTCTGAGAGTCATGGAGTCCACTTGAGGGTTTATCTGTATCCTCAGAGTCACCCGAATCAGAATACAAATGGGTGTGGAACCTTCTTGGGATGCTGAAAGAGCTCCATGGTAAACAGGAGATACATGGTGTTGTATTCCTCCCCCTCTACTGTAGGAAGGCTGTTCAATTTTAATATAGATGGCCCCATTGACTCCTCTTTTAAACCAGTGGTCCTTTCCATCCAGAATGTCAACTTTGCTATCTTCAAAAGAGTGACTCTTGTCTTTCAGATGCAGATGGACTGCTGAATCCTGTCCTGATGAGTTTGTCTTCTATGTTGTGCCATGTGTTTGTGAAGTAGTTGTTTTGTTTCCCCAATATACAGGTCTATGTGTCTCACTGCATTGCATTGACTATGCCACTTGTTCAGTTTGTGTATGGGTGTGTTTGTCCTTGGGGTGGACAAGCTTCTGCCTTAATGTGCTCCTGGTTTAAAGTGTGCACATATATTGTGTTGGCTGAGGATCCTCCCAAGCTTTTCAAATATTTCCGCAAGATATGGAATGACAACATTGCTCCATTTATTGTTTTCTTCTTTGTCTGTTATGGAGGAGCTCCTGCTGGATCTTTTTGTGGACAAATCCAACAGGTGCTCCTTCATAACAGACAAAGAAGAGAACAACAAACAAATTTCTCCAGATGGTGCATAATTTAAGGACATTTTATTACATTTTGTGTAACTTGTTTTTTTTAATTAGTAAGTTCCCAAACTTGATATATAGAATAGCATAGCATAGCATAGCATAGCATAGCATAGCATAGCATAGCATAGCATAGCATAGCATAGCATAGCATAGAATAGAATAGAATAGAATAGAATAGAATAGAATAGAATAGAATAGAATAGAATAGAATAGAATAGAATTCTTTATTGGCCAAGTGTGCTTGGACACACAAGGAATTTGTCTTGGTGCAAATGCTCTCAGTATACATAAAAGAAAAGATACATTTATCAAGAGTCAAGAATCATAAGGTACAACACTTAATAATAGTCATAGGATAAAATAAGCAATCAAATCATACTAGGAAACAGTCAATATTTGCCTAATATCAGTTGCTTCCACCAGTAAATCATTTTTGTTATTTTTTTCACCACTCCAACTCTATTATGCCTTTTTAGAGGTACCTCTTTCAAAGTCTTCTTTCCAAATGTCCTACCTACTTATTTTGAAATACTTAAGTCATAGGGGATTCAATAGATAACAGATAACAGATAATCAGAGTTGGAAGGGACCTTGTAGGTCATACAGTCCAACCCCCCTGCCCAAGCAGGAGACCCTACACCATTTCTGACAAATGGCAGTCCAATCTCTTCTTGAAAGTCTCAAGTGATGATGCTCCCACAACTTCTGAGAGCAGGTTTTTCCATTGGTTGATTGTTCTCATTGTCAGAAAGTTTCTCCTTATTTCCAGGTTAAATCTCTCCTTGTTCAATTTCCATCCATGATTCCTTGTCTGGCCTACAGGCACTTTAGAAAATAGCTTGACCCCCTTCTCTCTGTGGCAGCCCCTCAAATATTGGAAGACTGCTATCATGTCTCCCCTGGTCCTTCTCTTCACTAGACTAACCAACCCCAGTTCCTGTTTTAGTCTCCAGTCTCCAGTCCCCTAATCATCCTAGTTGCTCTTCTCTACTTTTTCTAGAGTCTCAACATCTTTTTTATAAAGTGGTGACCAAAACTGGATGCAGTACTCTAGGTGTGGTCTTACTAAGGCTTTATAGACTGGTGTTAGTACCTCACTTGATCTTGATTGTAGGCACAATAATTTTCATTTCAGGATGCAATGTTGCATGTCAACAAATTATTGCTTTCTTTCTCATGACTTTGTCTCTTAAGGAACCTTGCCCCTTCCTTCCACAATAAGCCTTATATAAAGCATATTGCCAATTTAGACAGGTAACAAGTATTAACATGTTAAAGGAGGAGACATTTTATAGTCCATTTAAAATGTGGCCTCCTACCCATATGGTTCAGCAATTTTGACAGATTTGTTTGTGATCCACTAATCTTTATATCTAACATCTCATTCCGTTAACTATATTAGGATGAGAATCTCCTCCATGTTTACTTTTTTTTTGTTTATTCTTCATCTTTTTTGGCTTTATTCTTTGTTTTTGTTTTCCACCAAGCTCTTTCCTAAGAATGTAGATTGTTCTAGACATTTCTCAAGGATTTCATAACAACTGCAACATTAATCTGATATGATTTGTACCACCCAGGAGTTTCTACCTCTATTAGAATATACTTAGAAATACTGGTTATGGAAAACAGGTACCTGCATATGTAAAATCAACATACATTAACTATCTCATAGTACCCGTTCTATTACTTGATTACCTTAATAAATATAAAACTTGTGAGTCATGGTCAAATGAAAACAATTCAGACATATTAGTGATCTCTTTCCATGGTTGCTGATGACTATGGTGAGAATGGAGCACCTGGGAACAATTCAGAGGTGGTATTCAGCAGGTTCTGACCAGTTCTGGAGAACCGGTAGCGGAAATTTTGAGTAGTTTGGAGAACTGGTGGTAACCTCCCTGGAGTGGGGTGAGAATGGAGATTTTGCAGTATCCTTCCCCTGCCATGCCCACCAAGCCACGCCCACCAAGCCATGCCCACAGAACCTGTAGTAAAAAAATTTGAATCCCACCACTGGAACAATTATATACGGTCTCTTATTCTGGCTGTCCATGTGAGACTTCAAGCAAATTGTAGACTGAGGACTGGATAGATAGAGACATTCTAAGCCAAGAACACATAATCCATAACTCAGAAAGTTTCCAAGGACTGCCTTTCCAAGATCAAAATAAGAGATGAATTTTACATAAAAGAGTTGGAGGAAACAAGTGTTGCTGTTTAAAATTCTGAACTTCTGAATATTGCAATTTCATCATCAATGAAATAACAAAATACTTCTAAGGTCATCTGTCTCGATGGACAAAAGATAATCACATCTTGTCTCTCAAGGTCTCCATTTGTTCACAAGGAAATAATATACAGTACTTCTTTATTAACAGAGAAATTGTGATCAGCGTGATGGTATGACTCAACCCAATGTGGGATATAACTCCTGCACAGGAGAGAAGATTCCACATGGTGATTACAGAACAAATACCAATTGTGGAGGGTAAGCATGCTAAGCAGACAAAGAACAGTGTAAGAGTAGCTATAGTGCAAAGGAGGAAACATAAAGAACAGTCAGTTTTCTATCAACCTGGCTTCTGACAATGTGATTTAAGTTCATGAAAGCACCTGGCATAATGAAATATTACAGAAGACAATCTAGGAACTTGCTTTGGATTTAATTATTAAGATTTTATACTCATATTGTTGTTTTCAAAATTATTGCAATAGACCACATAATACAAACATGAAACAGTAAAAAACCAAAATCAAACTAAAATGTAAATCTGTCATAATTACATGTAGGTAGGGCCAGTTTATTCTCAAGGCCCTCCAGAAAGTATTTGTCTGTTCTGATTGGTTGCACAATCAGCAAGATATTTAAACAGGATTTGACTTTTTTATTCACCTATTGAGTCCTTCCTAAGTACCATGGGATAGACAGGTGTTATTGTTTCATGGTATTAAAGGCATAATCACAGGATGTAGGCTGTTTTAAGTACAGCTGTCTTTTCTAGTTGATCAATGATGATTTTATCAGTGCCAAAGGTGTCCAAATAGTGCTCCAGTTGTTTTGGAATTGCATCTAAAGCACTTATCCCTTACTTTCTATTTACTTTGTGTTCCCTCCAGTTATTGTTTACAGGCAAACCATATTTCTTGAGATTTTCCAATGCACCATTGTTACTACTTTTTTTTTTAATGCCATTGTTTCTAGTCAGTCTATGGGAACTTCTTGTAGCAGCTATCTAGGTGGTTTACTGTTTCTTCAGCTTCTTTGCAGAGGTGGTATTTGCTGTCCATTGCTCTCTTCTCAATTCTGGCTTTGTGTACACTTGTTAAGATTTGGTTTTGTGCAGCCAGAATTAGCTTCTCTGTCTCATTCTTCAGCTTTTCTGATTTTAGCCCTTGCCAAATCTTGTTATTTCCCATCTTTATTATGCAGCTCAAGGCTGTATACACAATGATCCTTTCTGTTACACTCCCCCCCCCAATAATATAACTTCCAGAAGGCTGACAATGAGGCTAACTGCTTAATTTCCAGCAGGAGGTAGTTCATAATTTGATGGCTGAAACTAAAAAAAAACCCTTCCAGTCACTTGTCTTTCTTCATCTTAAATTTTAAAGTTCTTGTTGGAACAACCACATTTTTATTGGAGAAGGCAGTTCTGAATATACCTCAATCCCACACCATATAGGATCTGTGTAGACTAATACCAGCACTTTGAATCATACCCAGAAAATTTATTGTTGACCGATACAGGGATGATAAAATGAGTCTTATATACAAGTCATGCCTTTAATTTGGTAACATACAGGTCACTGCATTTTGTATCCATTGGAGCTCCCAAGGGAAGCTTCAACCCCATGTGAAGAACATTGCAGTAATCCAATAGCAATAGCACTTATCCTTATATTTAGCTCCATAAGGCTTTACAGCCCTCTCTAAGCAGTTTATAGAGTCAAAGTATTGCTCCCAACAATCTGGGCCCTCATTTTACCAACCTTGGAAGGCTGGAAGGCTGAGTCAATCTCAAGCTCATCAGGATCAAATTCCAGACTGTGGGAAGAGTTAGCCTGCAATACTGCATCCTAACCACTGCACCACCCTTTCCCATTGATCAGGTATCTCCTCTCAGGTAAGAGCAGAACCAATGAAACACAGGACCCCAGTACCCAATCCTTACAGGTGAGCTTGGATTCATCAGTTTCCCTTCTCAGGCTATAAAGTGCAAGCTACAAATCCTTGGTAGACAAGACCAAGAAACCAATTCCTTGGGAAGGCTAAAACTATTTTACTGTTTTTTATTGAGATTAGCTCTAATAACAGAACCTTGCAAGCCTGGATATGCTTTACTTCCTTCTCCTTTTTATACTTCACTGAATTAGGGAGGTGTTTTCCTGATCCACTACCAAATAGTTAACTCGGACTTTAACAAATCCTGCAGGCCCTTTTGCCTATGCAATAGTTTCTGCACATCTCTATCAAAGTCAAGTTACTTAGTCTCTATGTCAGCACAATCCTACTAATGCTAGCATCTGAAGCCAATTCTTTCCAATCATGCTAGAACATGCTGTGTTGATCATGATGCAATGTTGCACATATCTTGACCACATCAGCATTTGGCATCGGTGAGATCATCATTGGATATATGTTTACCATTAGCCCTAAGTCATTCTCAAAAAACTTAGATAAATGTACATATTATTTCTTCTAGGACAGGAGACTCTTCATATAGTGTAAATTGTCAAAAAGATCTTTTAAGAAACAGAAAGAAAAGTGGCGCTACCACTGACAGCAAGGTAAAAGTCTTTCCTGATATAAAAATGGAATAAATATTTATCACTGGTCAAAAACCTGTATTATTTGGACAATATAATTGTAGTAAGATTAGCAAAGATTGGTGTTTCATGTTTCCAGAGTTGGTACTGAAAAAATAGCATTTATGCTTAAGTACAAAACACCTTTAAAAATGGACACACAATTCTGTTCCATACATTGTAGAACAGTTTTATTGATACTGCCACTGTTGGGCAGAAGTGTTGCCCTCTAGTGGCAGGAATCAAAGCAGTTCTATCATCTATTCAATTATTGGATGTTCTGTCAAAGATGATCTCTTCACAGGATATCAGCTGGATACAAAGAATGCAGGTGTTGTTGGGTAGGTAGATTTATTGATCCATCTGGCCTTACTTGGTATATAATGCTCTGGGATAGTAATCTACAATCTGTTGTCTGATCAACAGGTGGCAGTTTTGAGTTTATAGCTAATTCAAGACATTTTAATCAAGCAAGTATGAAGATTAGCAGTTATCCCTTTGGTTGATAACTTTCTATATGTTTCATGATCTCTCCCACATTTGCATTCTTTGGTTTGCAAACAGCTGAATGACAGTTATTTTTAAGAGACTTGCTGTTGATAGAAATGCAGTCTTGTGTATAAATGTTGACAAAGCTGGCATATATTTGACAAACTGTAGGAAATAATATAACTCTTCAAATTATATTGCTGACTAGTTGAGGAATCAGAAAGCAAAGACATTGACAGTTTCCCCCTCTGAAAAGATAAAATTTTGTATCCACTAAATGTAACAGCTGTTTTAAAGATATAAACAAGCTTAACTCCATTTACAAAACAAAGTAATAACATTTCTATACATATTCTGTACTATTGTCCAAAGAATCTTTGAACTGAAAATCGCTGCTGGGGAAAGAAAGGCCATTAAAATTACTGATCAGAAATACTAGCAGTGAACTGTTAGGATGTGCAGGTGTGATATTGATGTATAATAAGTACAATAAAAAGTACTGTTGTATGTTTTTGTAGTTTTGTTATTTTGAGCTGCTCAGAGTTATCGTTTAAAAGAAGTGACTGTACACATCTTTTAACTATTTCAAAACTTCCAAATTACAACATAAAAGAAAATTCTAACAAAAATAATGGCCCTAAATAGGTAACCTCTGCTATTTAGAAGTTGTTGAACAATGACTCCCACTATATTTTACCATTAGACATGTCAGCTGGAACTGCTGGAAGATGAAACTAGGCAATATTTGGTGGTGCACAAGTTATTGGCCGTAAAGCATTTTAGTTTTTTTTTTTAAAAAAAAACTAATTTGGGGAACAAGATTTTGATGATTTTGATCATGCTAAGAACTCTTCATCTTAGATGTTCTCAGAATGATATATACAGATCACTTTTCTTTAACCACTTAGAGCAGAGATAAAGATGTTACACTATGTCATGTGAATTGAGCTTTCTTTACATGACTTCCATTCCCAACCCAATGCCTACTTTCACACAATGTATATTCTATGTGGAATTGTCACCCACATTGACCACCAGGAGGTGCTATGTGATTGATTTCATACTACTGGGGACTTTTTAGATGTAGGTAGACAGCAGGTTCTATCTATGGAATTCAAGCTCTCTACAAGGAATTGAAGACTATTAGTGTGAGACTACACTGGATAGGACTGCAAACTTGCTTTATAATAGACATATTTAGATGAGCTTATTTGTATGTACTAATTCCATTACTAATTGAGGCCAGTTGCAAGAACTACATTGCTATATCTGTCCTTAGAGCTGGTTTTCATTATTTCAGCAAATCTAAAAACAGGCCAATGCTTGGAATGATCCTAGGTTGTTTTTTGTTTTTCTTTTTAGCTGAATTGCATTATAGTTCTAGCCAACCTTAAAAAAAACAAGACTTCCTGCCAGGCTTTGTGGTCTCCTGTTTGTGGCACTGATGAAAAAACGTACAGCAATACATGTTTCCTGTGCTTAGCAATTGTGTAAGTATAAACATTATTTCCTGTTTTACTATAAAGGTAATTTGACTCATGTATGCCTTTGCAGTAGGTTATTAATTGTGTTTACATTATAGCAAGCTATCTAATATTTGATTGGTGATTTGCTATGACAAACACAGAAAAACATCAATTAAAATGAAAATAATGCAGGATAAATGAGATGCACTTACAAATATTATCTTGATCATTATGCCTTTGGAGACTTGTTTAATGACTGGTTAAGATAAAAGTTGTTTCATAATGAAGAAGTGTATATGGTATTTATTTTAAGGCAGAGAATTGCAAAGATGATCTTAAAAACTCTAAATTTAATAGTGCTGACAAGAAACAATGACTGTAGAAATGTAAAGACATCAGCTCATCTTGTGTATGGATCAGGAACAGATTCTAAAATCTTGATGCAAAATACCAAGCATCCGTACAGTGACGAGTGAACTTGACTTGACAAATTGTATCATCCACTGAATAATGAATGGTGATAGACAATCTGAAAGGTCTGCATGCCAAGTCTTTAAGTGTCAGGTAAATTTATCTGGGTTTTGCAGCACAAAAATGTTCTTCAAGTATAGAGACTGCACAGGCACTGTGGAAGTCCCTTTGTTTTAGCATCCAGCAATAAGCTTTCCAACAATATTCCTCATGAATAAATCCTCAAAACTGACAACTTTATTTCCTGAAAACCTTAAAGATATATTAGAGCGGTACTAAACAATGCTTGGGATTTCCCTTGTAATTTCATTGTTCTTACCATTAAATGTTAGTTATTCTGTTTTGCACATCAGTTGGTGGGAAGATAACAGCTTAAAAGCATAATTTAAAAGACTAATGAAATAAGATAACTTAAAGCAAACGAGGGAAGTCCTTGCAGCTCCTAGAGATAGAAGATTTTTGCCAATAATGAATTGTGTGTTTGATCTGGTCATAACATAGTCATACAAGTCAAAAGGCAGCAGTATGGGGCTTGTAGTTACTAGGGTGATCATCTTCCTTCCGAGATATGCTTGCTCTCTCAGATAACTTCACATTGTTTTAAATTAAAAAATAGCTAAAATGTGATACATGATGCTTGTTTTTGCAAGAAATATCAGCATTCTAGAATGGGATCTTCCAAAATTTGATGATCTTACAAACCTGGAGAAATTTAGAAAGGAAGAATCCAAATTGTCATGCTAGATTATGCACAACAGCCAAGGTTTATAATGGTTACTAAGCCATATATTAACTCAAGAGGGTGTAATTATCCCAATTCTCAATGCTTCAGCTGAGATTTGGAATATTCCTCCACTTTTAAACTGACATTTTTGTGTCTTCTGTAAATATGAGTGTGTCTGTGAGTTTTATTTGTTCTACAACCTAACATAACCATAGACTTTTTGACTGATTATCATAATAATTAGCTGAGATGATCAAAACTGATAATAATAGCACTTAATATGCTAATAGTAACAGCACTTTGTATGTTGTTTACAGGAATGCCAAATATATCCCTGCAATAAAGCATGAAGGTGAATGTACAGAAGTCATTCATGAAACGGTAAGACTATAATTTTAATGATGGTGCCAGAACTAGGAATATAATGCTTGGCACGCTTGCTTGGAATCTAGAAGTAAATACTTAGTTCAGTTGAGTTTATTTCCCCAAAAATATGCAACAGATTGTCATGTTAAATATGTATGTTGGGTGTTAAGATGTTAGAGGTTTTAGAGATGGGTATAAAGAGAAGAACCATAACAGAGAAACTGATATCAAACTCATCTTTGAAGATGTATAGAATGAACTAGAGAACTCTAATTGAAAAACTTAATTACTCCTATGAGACTTCTCCAATCACCCTTGTGCAACTGAGCAAAGAGAAATCCTAGCATTCAACCTAGTAGTACTAAGGTTTGTAAACTATCATTGGGAGGGTTCTTGTTTGAATGTTTTTTCTCAGCTGTCCTGGAATTAGAGAGTATTTATGAAACAAGTAGCCCTAAATGTGAACACTAAAGGAAACATTAATTTAATTAAAGCAATTTGCTGTGATAGTAACAATAGATATAAAAAGATAAACGTTCAAGTGTCATTAAAACTTCAGATAATATCTACCTATGGTTCTTGTCATAGAGAATTCTTAAATAAGAAGAAATTGGGGGCGGGGGCGGGTTAGTGTGCTGAATTCAGCTTAAGGGATATCAAGAGTGAGGTCAGTTCCATTGTGTCCATCCAACATATTTTGCAAATTTGGAAAATAAAATGCAACAAGACTTTGGCAGAACTTAATATTTGAGTTATTTCATTTTATTCCACCTGTAAAAAGGTATGCACCTTTTTAGTGGTGGAATGAAATGGAATAACTAGACTTGTTGCATTTTATTTTCCAAATTTGCAAAATATGTTTAATGTGGTAAGACACAGAGAAGAATCAAATCTAGTTGGATTCCACAAGTTGCCCATACTAGTAATTTTCTTTAGATTGATTGCAGCAAGTATCCCCAAACCAGAGGACAAGTACTTTGCAAACTGAGCCCTCCAGAAGTTTGTGGCACTGATGGTGTGACATATAAGAATGAATGTGCACTCTGCAATCAAATTATGTGAGTATATACTTATACATCTCCGCCTTACCTATAGTCATCTTGGACAATTTTGTCTAGCTAAAAGACAAATGTATTTGCCTTTGGTTTTTCCAGTTGGAACAAATGATTACTGAAGAAAGGATTGATTTTTTTTTTGTTTCACAATTTTTACTCTTGCACCTTTAACCATTGTGCCAAATTACCACCACTCCTCCCCATCAAAAACAACCAGGAAGTATAATGATAGTTAAAAATGCAGTATATACATATAGAAACTCCAGTTACAACTATAGGAATAAGAAAGATAAATAGGGTATTGTATAAAGAAAAGTTAAATGGTTGAACATAGGAGGTATAATAGAATGTATGATGTTGATACAACCAGTATATCACGGTTGTAAAATTGAAGCTGTAAAATAAAATGAAAAAAGGTATAACAAAATTTTATTTAAAAACAACAACGAAGAAGTATATAAACCAATTACTGAAATTTCTCAGACTACTTTGTCTGATTTATTTCTGCATATAGTGTCTTTTCCTTTTAAGAAGTTATCATACACACTTATATTATTACCCTCCTTTGTTATCCTCATGCAGTTATAAGGACAATAATATAACTCAGATTTTCCAGATGAAAGAAGATGCTGTCATGATTTGTAAAAGACATGGTTAGTGGGGCAGAAAGAGTCATCAGAAAAAATACAACTGAAATGTTTGAACTAAATTAGGATAAAGTACACTTCTAAATTTGGATAGTGGATTAGAAGTTCCTCTTAATGCTAAATATCTTCTGGGAAAAGTTTGGGATATTGTTCAACTGATTTAAGCTGGATTTACATTTGTAGAAATAGCCATAATATTCACAATATTATTCAATTTTAAAGTTACTGGGGATTTATCTGTGATCTTTCTATCTCTACTTCGTTTTTCCAGGAAAACTAAATCTGAGATTGGCATACAGAATATAGGACCATGCCCCAAGGTTTGTTCTGCTCATTCAATATTGATTAATTCCAGAACAGTTTATAGTAATTAAGAATGTAGCATGCTCCTATTTATTATAGTTATAAAGCCAGAAATAACAGAATCAGTGATTGTATGATATATATAGCTAATAAAAAGAGAGTGAAAATTGTTTCTAAGAAAATGAAAAGTTTGTATATTTTATGATTTTTTTTTAAAAAAAATGTTTTTAGAAGATTTCAATACACATTTTGTACAAACCAGTCTGTTCTACCATATTTAAAAAAGTAATAGTAAGTTACACAATATTGTTTGGAAGAGATTTCTTCATATGCACATATCTATTGTGAATCCAAATAATCATAATTAGTTTTATAAACAACAACTTAGAAATATATTATTTTGTGGACAAATGGTTAGTGCTAAATTCCTTCTGTTTTCTCCAGAGGAAACTGTGAAGAACTGACATTCAACAAAACTGTTACAACTCAAGTGGTATCAAATCAGTCTTCATCCTATATTTAAAAAGAATATGACAAGCTTATAAGAAAAGGACAATAACCATTACATTGGGTGGAAATGAGAAGACATTGTCCAAAGTTCTATTTCAAGTTATCAGATCTACTCAAGTCAGTGGTTTCATTCTCATGACTACCACAGACTTGCTTGAGTATTTTTTCACATTAATAAATCTCATTATTCCTATTCAATAACGTAAACAAGGAAGTTCTCTATCATTTTTATTTTTGTCCATATTTTCCAGGCAAATGTCATTACTTTTTCTTCAGTTATTGTTTTTAATAAATTGTTCATGTAAACTTAATTTAGTGCAAATGTATAGGTGTTAAGAATCCCATTTAGCATTTGAACACACATATAATATCACATCAGTCCAAATGTTGAACTGATGTGCTATACATATCAAGCTATCAGTGTGCATGCACTCTCTCTCTCTCTCTTTCACACACACACACACACAAATATGTTATGTCTCCTCTTGGAAATTCAAACGAACAAACAGAAAGCAGCCGTTTCACAATCAAATCAAACTGAAGGAAATAACAAGATAACGGCTGGCAGAAACTGTTAGGACTCCCCTTCGAAATTCAAACAAACAGAGAGCTCTTTGCAGTAACGTCCTCATTCAAAATAGTCATTTTGTTCCTGGCGAAAAGCACCAGCTCAGCTGTGTCCTTTTATACCCATTAAGGCAACGTGCTAATTAACTGGCTTGCCCTTCAGATTAACGTTTCCTGGTTCTGACGTCAATCCACGATCTAACAGTCATCAGAGTCAAAACTCCCAACAGGACCGATCCTTCCAATCACAACACAAATATATGTAGTCTAATTGGTATGCTATCATCTGCCTGCTTCAAATAAAGGAGTAACATAAATTAGGACATTCGTGTTGACTTGGTGTCACCCAGATTAACAAGATTCACATCCCAACTGGAGAAATCAGGACAATCTGACAATAGATAGGCTACTGGAACAAAACCACATACATGGATGAGACAAGAGAACCTGGTATTGATGCAGTGTTCTTACAACAGTGCTACTACAACAGTAGACTTAATGAGAGGGATTTATGAAATGTATGAGGGAATTATGGATATACAGAAGATCCACACATGCTGAGAAGCAGCATTTACCCAGCATTTCAGTATAGGGAAAAGGAAACTAGTCTCACAACATGAGATTGTACATAAGGCCATGGAGAAATGGAGCCAAGATCCTATGGAACTTCCAAATCCAGACAGACAGGCAGGTATTAGCCAATTCACCAGACATTGTGGAAGCAGACAAGGATTGGAGACAGTGGTGGCAATAGATATAAGGGTACCAAGTGACAGCAATACCAGAAAGAAGAGTATGAAAAACTGCAGAAGTACCAGAGTCTGAAGGAGAAGAGATAAGGAAAGAAAAGGCCAAAGCAATCTCAATGGCAGCAGCACTCAGGGCTGTGATTCAGGGCTGGGAAAGTGGCTCAAATAGATGGTCTCAGAATGATATCAGAGCTCTGGGTCCAGAAGAATGCAATGCTAGGAAGAGTTAGATACTTCACAGAACCCTTAAACTCCCAGACCTCTGTTTAAAGACCAAGATTGAGGAAGATACTTACAACCCATAGGAGTGAAAAGGAATATTTTCAACTTCCTTCTCTTCCTTTCCTATTATTGAATGTGTCTTAAATCAATAATAATGAAGTTAAATTGTGTGGCTAATATTTCAGTATTTAATTTATAATCTAAATTAAGCAATGAACAAGGAAATTCTTATGAATTCTTACGAGGCTTAAAAAAGAAAATTCCAAACAAGAATGTTCAAATTATTCATATTTGTTCTCTTCATATTTGTCTCTTTCTTCTTCTCTTCTCCTTTTTACTGACTGCTGCAATAAAAGCTCTGCTATCCCAAACTTGGGGAGAGCCAATAGGTGCTGGGTAGCAGCCATCTGTGAAACGTGCATATATTTGTGGAAATAATGCAAGGGATTGGGTAATGTTTAAAGCCAATTGCCGGCCATTAACACCCAAATCAACCAATAGGAAGGCACCACATAAATACAACTCATAGAATAGCCAAAGCATATATTCCAATGGAGAGACATTCCCTGAATATAGGCTTCAGCATGAGTCCAAAAGCTCGGAAGAGTAAACTTCTGGTCCTGGTGACCATCCTAGATCGGATCTTGCAATGTTTAAAGTTCTTTAATAGGGAAACCTGACATTCAGGAGTCAACAAGTCTCACACCAAGCACATTTGGAAAAGAACAGGCAACGTTGGTATTTCTCTGTCAACGTTAGAAGTCTTTAAACCATGACTACAGAATCAGAGTATTTGCCTGAAAAATGAAAACATTAAATATAGTTGATATAGCAGACCTTGGTGAAAGACCTCTCACTTGGACCATTGCAATGTGCTCTACATGGGGCTGCCCCTAAGGATCATTTGGACATTTCAGCTGGTACAGAATTCATCTGCCTGGTTGTAAATGGTGTCGGTTACTCCACTATTGTTTCAGGGGCTGCATTGATTGATTGTATATTTTCAGGTGTAATAAAAGTTTAAAGCCATTCATGTTGTGCAACTGTGTTAACTGAGGGAGTGTCCTTTTTCCCAATTATTTCTACCAGTCTAATCTGGTCCAGCAGGATGGACATGCTCCTGGTCACATTACAGCTGGCAGGTATTAGGAGGAATACCTTTTCTGTCTCCGGAATACCCTTCTCCCAGGGATTAGGGTGGATCTGACCCTGCTGGCCTTATGCCATCCAGACATTAATAAGCAGAACAGTAGAAAGATAATTTATCTTGATTCCTGGAAGAAGTAAAGTGAAATAAAAGTAATTTGAATTTTGTGATAAAGACAAAGATAATTTGAAGCCAGGAGTAAATGTGCATGCTATTCTTTTGTACCTCAAACCTCATTGTGGATGCAGCAAGGGGCAAATTTCCCCCCTTTTCTCTTCAGCGAGAGAAGTGCTGTGTCTCAAGTTACAGCTCCTAACTCAGAAAGAACCAATTTGCAAAACAAAGGGAGGAGCCAGGTATGACCCATGTACCCATGTCTTCCCTCAGTTACTACCTACAAACTCCTTTCAAATGCAGATGAAGAGTCAAAAGTAGTATCTTCTTGTGTTCTAAAAGAAAAGCTAAATATGCTCTGCTCATTCAAACTGAAAAGCTTAGCATTTCTTAAGCTCTATGCTCCAGCTCAGAGGCAATAAAAGAAGCCTTTCCAGCTATTTTTACAACCACTCTGGCCATTTTATTGGGGGTCATAATTCATTAGTTGAAGGACCATCTTCAAAGCAAAGGAGCCCATTCCCCCCCTCCCAAGACACAAAGCTAATTCAAGCAACTATATGAACAAAGGAGCAATTTCTTTTTTGCTTAAAAAACCTAGAGTTTATCCATCTTTACTAAAAATTGTAAAAGTATAACTCTGCATGCAGCCTTTGGAGTGCTGTATTCATTTGATGAATTTCTCTTCCAGCGAGGAAGCAATAAATTCCTTTGGGGCTCACCCCCTACAGACTTAAGCAAAGCAGCCCACAGCACTATCTGGTGGTCTAGGAGAAATTTCCCAGAGAATTCAAAGACTTGTCTGCAAATTTTTATAAGAACTTGTTTACAAATTTTTATAAAAACTATAGGAAGTTCCCCAAATTTAACCAATGTTTAACCAATGAAAATTCCTTTTTTTAATTATTGTGGTAACATTAAGCAACTTAATGCAAGGTTCCAGTACTACCTGCAGCCTAACCTGTGCTTAGCAACAGTGTCTTCCAGACCTAGCAAGCAACACTAACAGGCAAACCTGCGTTTTGCTCTCATGTCTCCAGACTCAGCAACAATGCCTCCTATTGTGACAATTTGTGTAGCAAGCAACACTAACAGCTGCTTCCTGGTGAAGAACTTAAATTTCTGTTGGCATGGCTAGAACCATGGTCTAGCTACATGGTGAAACACATTTACACAGGCATACTTAATGACCCAGGCACCGCTCTAAAATGAATGCGGGATGCTTTGGACCGGAAATATGGTGAGGACACATTGATGGAATACTCGCTCCTAGAATGACTTTAGTTTCCTGTGTATCGCCATCCACAAAACTCGAAGACTAGAGGACTTTTCCAATATCCTTATGGAGCTGCAAACAGCCAAAGAATGTTCTGACTTACCAGGACTGGCTTGCCTTGATCTCTTCTTAACGCAAGAAATAATCATCGCCAAACTCCCAAAAGAAATATTAGAATGATGGATTATTTTGTCTGATGCCTTTCTGGCTGCAAACCGCAAAAGAGAACCACCCTTTGCCCTTCTCCAAGAATTTGTTGTCTGGCAAACAGAGTACTGCAACAGCTTCAGAAACCTCAGACGCAGATTCTTCCCAACTAACAAAAAACACAACCGAAACTGCACCTGCAAATCACTACAGATCACAACCACAATAACACACGTGACACAGAGGTTGCTACCTCCTCCATAAACAGTTCGGGAGAGGACTCATCAGATACAACCCAATTTAGATCTCTGACTACAAAGAGAAGCCAGTTTTGTCCTTTGCACCACACTCGACACTTGCTGAACAGGTGCCAGGGGTTTGCAGAGAAATCGCTAACCAAAAGGAAAGAGTTGATAAAAGAGCTCCAATTCTGTAACAAGTGTTGCGAATCCAAACACTCACCCAAATACTACACAGCCAAAGTGCAATGTCATATCTGCAAAAGTGACATGCATCCAACCGCACTGCATCCAGACAACGATCCACCACTGCAGACATCTCGTAACCCTCCTTTGCACAAGGAGCCTCAGCGTGCTACAGAAGCACAGCCAGAGCCAATGTCAATTGCATAGCGGTGTGCGATGGCACACCAGCCCCTCGCTCATGACATCAGATCTGCTTAGCCAAAGTCTACCCAGATGGATGCCCAGGAGAAACAGTGAAGATGTACATAATACAGGATCCTCAGAGCGATCGGTCACTAGCCAGGTCCGCATTCTTTGACCTCTTTGATGTTCAGAAGGAAGAAGTGCACTTCACAATATCAAAGTGCACCGCACCAAGACGCACAGCAGGGAGGGAAGCTACTGGACTCTGTATAGAGTCATTAGATGGAAGTTCCCAGTTCCTACTGCCACCCGTGTTGGAATGGAATGGGATACCAGATGACCACAGCCACATTGCAACACCAGAAGTAGCTAGCAGCATACCTCACCTGAAGCATATGGCTCCTCCATTTCCTGCCCTAGATCTTGAAGCCAAGATTTTGCTCTTGCTGGGATTCGATGCCCCTGATGCCCTAATGCACACTGAAGTAGTCAGAGGCCCGAGATATTCCCCCTTTGCCTTCAAGACAGACGTGGGTTGGGGAATCTCAAGACTTGTCAGTGTCGATCGGATGCAGGCCCCAACCCAGGCAGATGCCTTAGCACCATCCATTCCGAAAGCCTTCTGATGCCCTTTAGCACCATCGAAAACAAGAACGCCATTCCATCCTAAAAGGCCACCAGTGACCAGTACACTTTCCTTAGGATACCTTGAAATTGAAATGAGCCTCCTTGGTGCTGGCCCTGCAAGTCTATCATATTAAACCTAATTGTGGTGTTTATATTGCATTCAGAAGCCTGACAGCCCATGGATAAAAGCTATTTTTCAGCCTATTCGTTTGGCTCATCACCCTCTGCCTTTTTGTCTGCAGCTGTCAAGCCAGCATACCATACCATAACACAATATGTAAGGGTGCTATCTGTCATAGTCCGGTAAAAGAAAGTCATCAGTTGTTGTTCCACCTGATATTTCCGCAAGACCCTAAGGAAATGGAGAGAGGGAGAGAGAGGTGGCTGGCTTCATCCACTTGTACCAGATGCATCAATGGAGCTAACTAACCCCACCACACACCGCTTCGACAGAAATGGCAAATCCGATAAAAGCAAAGGTAGAGGACTTTATATTTACACACATCATAACTGGTATATTAACAGTAGAGCTAGTTATACACACTGTTCTCTGGGTGTAGAATTCTTAACTGTAATTTGTTGGCCATTTTATTTACCTAGAGAGATTGTCATTATAGTTATCGCCACTGTCCTTGTCTCTCTGTGTCTCGTCTCTCTCACCTCTCTCTCTCTTTCTCTCTCATATCTTTATCTCCCTCTCTCATCTCTCTCTTTTTCTCCCTCTCCCTCCCTCTCATCTCTACACCACAAGCCAAGCAAATACCTGGGCACAAACAGACCCCCCCCCGATACCTCCAGCTCAAACACCCCAACCAGGCACCCGGATGAAACCTAGCTTCCTAATAAATGATATCCGTCCATTTACTCAGAGCCAAGCCGCACTAAAAGCCTCCAATATAGGAAACACAATGTTGCCAGCCATTCAATCAAGACAAAAAAAATGCTACAAAACAGACAGAAGATATTAGAAACACCAATCAAGCAGAACACAGCAAACTCCAAGACCAATAAATAACAGACCAACACTCCCAACCAATCAGGATGAAGAAAAAAACCATTCTGGCACAGCAGTAGGCTAGCACCAAATTTAAAACAGAAACAGCTGTGAAAGCCCAACTCACACATGAACACAATACAGAAGCCTGATGATGGCAGATGAGATTCTGCCAAAATGTTGCTTCAACTTTAAAAGCACAACTGTAATGACATGGGAAAATACCCAAACAAAGCTGAATACTATATATATATATATATATATATATATATATATATATGTGTGTGTGTGTGTGTGTGTGTGTGTGTGTGTGTGTCTGTGTGTCTGTGTGTGTCTGTGTGTCTGTGTGTGTCTGTGTGTGTCTGTGTGTCTGTGTGTCTGTGTGTCTGTGTCTGTGTCTGTGTGTCTGTGTGTTTTCTTAAGTTTTCGTGGATATCTATCTATCTACAAAAATTAAAATGAAAATAAAAAAATCTTTGTAAAAATTAAATCCATGGAGGGACCCAATAAACAAGAAAAGGAATACAAAGTTAATGCAACAGTAGTGTTAAAAAAGGGAATGAAGAGGGGAAAAAGAGAAAAGTAAGGTATTATGAAAAATGAAAGTGAAGGAAAAGTGAAGGAATATTTCTGTCCTTCACTCTGCTTCTGCTTTTTTCAGATACATTCAAGAAAATGGAAACTTCATAGAAAACATTACACATCCCTTGTGGATAGTAATAATAGTAATAATACTTTATTTGCCTTCACAGACCAAAACACAAGTACAACAAAAGAAGAACATGGGAAAATTAATCATGAACAATTGGTCACCAAAAACTTGACTAAGGGGAATTACAGCATTCTCCTCGGATGGTTACAGCTCTTAAAAAAAATTGGAAACTTGAGAAGTGATCTATGAGGAGCCATCCCTTAGACAATATAAGAACAAATTACTAACATTGGGTCTAGAAGGGTCTGTTTCAAGGAGAGACAGTAACTTAAATCTGCCTGTGTTATACATAGGGCAATATAAAAGGACATGCTCCACAGTTTCAACCTCAGCTCTGTCACAGGGGCATAGCTGCTTAAATCGCCCATCCAGTAGTGCTGAGGGCAAGACATTAAAGCGAGCTAGGGAGAAAGTTCTTCTATACTTGGGAATGGTTAGTGTAAAAATAGGAAGCCATCCTCAGTCCGTAATTATTAAATTGGCTGAAGATCAGAGAGGAGCAAGTTTTGTTAGCTCTGGCTCGTAGATATTGCAAGTCAATGTCCACAAGCTGTTGGACTACCCTAAATTGGGCATCCTTAAGGCCATAATCTCCCAGGGCATCCCCGTAAAACCTAGCAGGTGTAATTTCTTCATCAGCTCCCTCTCCCAATGAGAAATATGAGAGCCAGCAAATGCCAGGGAGAGGTAGCTACCAGGAACTGCCAGAAAGAGAACCCAAAACCATCATTTAAAGGTGTTAATCTAGGCCATATATTCAACTGATCAAGTGCCCAGTTCCAGGTACATCAGAGCAAAACCAAAACAAGGAGGAAAACCCAGAAGTTTTCTAAGAAAGACAGCCTGGGTTCTTTCAATACAATCCTTGAATTCCATATGGGAATTCCGTAAAGAGTTTGAGCCAAAATTTTGGCTTTGTAAATACACAGAGCAGAAGGAATAAACTGGCCTCCTTGGGTATAAAAAAACCTTAAAATCTGCTGGTGACTACAGAAGGCCGAATTCAGCACCTGGGTTCGATGTCTAGTCCAAGCACTGGTGTTCTGAAATTGAATACCTAAATACTTAAAATGGAAAACCTGCTCAACAGCATTACCATTGATAGTCCAGTTATACAATTTCTGGGCTCTAGAGAATACCAATACTTTGGATTTGTCATAATTAATGGACAAGTGGTTCTTAGTACAGTAAGACCCAAATGCAGAAAGTAATCTTTTCAGACCTGGCCTTGACAATGAAAGGAGGGCCCCATAGTCAGCATAAAGGAGAAGCGGGATCTTCATAGTTGACAACTTTGGGGCATGGGACTCAATACGTTCAATGTGAAAGGCCAAGTCAGATAAGAATAAATTAAACAAAAGAGGAGCCAGAATACAACCCTGCCTTACACTGTTCTTAATCGGGATAGGATTTGAAAGTTCTCCCTGCAAACCACACCTGACCTGACTAGAGGTCTGGTTGTACAAGAATTTAATTAGGATACTTAGGGTATCATTTGACAAATTCCTAAAAGATTCCTCATTACAGTGGGTGAAAGGGTCTTAAATGAGGTTTTGCAGACTCAAAGACTAAGAGCTCCACATTTTATACCGTAGCTATTAAAAAAACTTTATTACGGTCACAGACCAGCAACAGACAAGAACTATCACTGTTTACAATAGTGTTAAAAGATATTACTACTAATAATAGTAACATCCATAATAATAAAATACATGGTATCAAACGGTATGGCTCTTGCCCTTGGTTACATGATGGGAGAGAAGGTAAGTATGTATGCAAATATAGATTCTCCAAAAATTGTTAGAGATATCTACGAAAAATTGGCGCAAATAAACATATTTAATTCTGTAATCGAATTTTCCTTGTGATCATTTGCAGCTGCACAGGATTTTGCTACTGCATGTGTGGTAGCCAGGTTTGAGTCCCAGAAGAGATAGTCTACATAAAAGTCGTCTGCCTTCCCTGGTAATCCTTCTAATAAGAGTAGAATATGCATTGACCTAAAATCTCTGTATAACTCCCAGTACAATAAAACATGTATGATATATTCAACTTTTCCTTTACCACATATACACACTCGTTCCCCTATTGGGGTCTTGTTATATCTGCCCTGGAGGAGTGCTGAGGGGAGGATGTTAAATCTGGCTCTGAAGAATGCTATTCTATGTTTCGAGAAGATCAGGTCCTTTAAATATCTTGATGGTTCCCACACACTCTGTTTAATTCTGTTCCTACTATGGAGAGGCAATATTTTTACTTCTGAATGAAACTCCCTGTCTTTTATTCTGTTAATGACTACTTACTTAGCTTAATAAAAGCCTAGGGGTATTAAAAATGTCAGGGAGAACCCATAAGAGCCCAGCTTGTTGTCTATCGCCTATTTCCGGGGGGAGAGTTATCTGTCAACATTAAAGGTGCCAGTCTCTCTGGAAAGAAATGAATTTTTAACCAATGGATAATCATCAACTTCCAGGCTCTTCCCTGAATCTGAGAGTGCAGCTAAAATGGCTCACAGGAATTTTGTTTGTATGATTTCTAGCGAGTCTTTCTTTGTGAACATTCCTGTTTGTGTCCCATAAAGAATTTGCACCAATGTTTTGGCCTTGAAGAGTTTTAAGACAGAGGGGACTAACTGTCTTCCACCTGTGAAGAAGAAATGCTGTTTTTTAAAAAATATTTATAATTTTTTTCTTAAATGTACATAAGTGCTTAATATACATTGCATTGTCTGGGTCAATTTCCTTATACAATTTAGATTTGCTTATAATTTAGGTGTTTGGCATACAATTTACTAACAACACTCAGAAGACCAATGGGCCTATAAACAAAACATCCTTTTGAGGTGTGGACTGACCATAAAAATCTGGAAGACTTAAAAACATCCGAAAAACTGTCACACAAGCAAATTCGTTGGGTGCAACACTTTAACCATTTTAATTTTTCCTTGCACTACCTTCCTGGGTACAGGAACTTTATGGCGGATGCTTTATTTAGGTTGCCCCAGTACAATAGTGCTTGGCCAGAAGTAATCAGCCCAGTTATCCCCTCCAAGCAACTGGCTGCTCCAGTGGTCACCAGAACACAGGAGAAAGCAGACCTCTACTTTCTTAGTGACTTAAACGAGGAGCTGAAAGGAGCATTGAAGAGTGATGACTGGTTCCTGTCCCGCTCAAACAAGTGCACCATGAGAAATGGCCTAGCATGGATTGGCACTAAACTCTATGTCCTTGCCAGTCTTAGGGGAACTGTGCTGCAATGGGCCCATAATTCAAAAACTGCTGGACACTTTGGTTTCATAAAAACTTTACACCTAGTCAAACAGCAGTTCTGGGGGCCCTCACTGAAAAAGGATGTAGAAACCTACATGGCCAGTTGTCCTGTGTGCGCTTCTGCTAAGAAGCTCCCCAGGAAGCTTGATGAGCATAGCCAGTCCTAGTGTACCATAGAAGGAAATATCCATGGACTTCACTGTTGAACTACCTGAGAGCAGAGGGAACACAATCATTTGGGTGATCATAGACTTATTTTTCAAGCAGGTGCACTTTGTACCCTCTCCAAGATCCCCTCTGCAAAAACGCTTGCCTGTTTATCCAACATGTGTAAAGGTTACATGGGGTTCCTGACCACATCTTTTTGGATGGGGGGTACAATTCACTTCCCACTTCTGGAGGGAGTTGCTGAACTTGTCAGGCTCTGCCCAGGGTCTAAGTTCTGCCCATCACCTTCAAACTAACAGAGCCTATGAATGTCCAAACTTGGTGCTGGAACATATGAACTTGGTGCTGGAACAGTACCTCAGGTGTTATGTAAACTACCAGAAGGACAATTGGGCCAACTTGCTGCCTTTTGCAGAGGTTGCTTATAATAACTCCATCTATAGTAGCACCGGCTTTACCCTGTTTAAAGTTGCTTCTTGTCAGGATTTCATACCTATACCAGAACTGCCCCAGGGGAAGCCCCATATCCCTTCCTTAGTGGAATGGATTGAACAGCTTCAATGTATTTGGCCCGTCTAGTAAGGCACTAGACCAGGCACATCAAGTTCATAAAAGACAGGCCGATAAGAAAAGAGCAAAACCGAAAGAGTTCCAAGTAGGGGACAGGATCTTCCTATCTACAAAGTACTTACAGACCACCCAGAAATCAAAGAAACTGGGGCCCAAGTATGTAGGTCCTTTCCCATTGTTAGGATAGTAAATACAGTCACAGTACAGCTAAAGCTGCCCCAACCCTTAGGCAGATCCACCCTGTGTTTCATATTAGCTTGTTGAAACCTGAGCATGTATCTCCTCTTTGACCAGGCCAACCTGCCCCTCTAATTCTCCTCCTCATCAAAGGTGAACAACAATTTGAGGTCAAAGAAATCCTGTATTTCAGAAGTATAAGGGGAAAGTACAGTATTTGGTGGCCTGCAAACATTTCCCTCCCTCACAGTCTGAATGGGTGAATGCTTGTGATGTCCCTAAACTCCTACAACAGTTTCACACTAAATATCCTGACAAGCCATAATGTTATTTTGCTCCCCTGTATGGTAGATTGCTTCTATCCTGTCTATTTTGTCTTATGTTTTTTCATTAGGGCTAATGCCTCTACTGCAGGAGGGCCAAATGTCAGCCGGATCTCCAGCCTGGGTTTTCCCTTTGATGCTTGCTTGCTATCAGCTGCCATAGTAATGGGGAGGGGGGCATATCACTGGGGTTTGGGAAGTGTACTCATGTGAGGAATACCCGTGTGAACTAAAAGGGAGGTTTGCTCTCAAGATTAACTGCACTGCTGAGTGGGGTTGTTTACACCCAGCCAAGGCCAACCGTCCTAGAACTCCAGATGGATGAAAACACCTGAAGATGTGCCCCACATGACACTACATGGGATGTGGATTGGACATTCAGCCTGGGTCCCTGGGAGGAGGAATTTAGGAAAACTTTCAATATGTAACTTTCATGCCTTTTGGCTCAGATCTTGCTTTTCTTTCTCTGGTATCATTTCAAATTCAGTACAAATACCTCTTCTCTACTTCAGTGGAGTCGGGGGAGGGGCTCTTTCTTGGGTTTTGAATAGAGGCAAGCCTGACAGCCTCAATGTTCGTCTTCTCCTCCTCTTCCTCATCTTCCCTGCTCAAGTGGATAAATGGTTCGCCAAACTAAAAAAGAAAAAGTTACCGGTTCTATTGAACTGTGTGAACCAGCTGAATCCTACCACTGGGTTTTCCCTTCTGTCCTTCCTAGAGATGGAAGAGATTGAGTAGCCCAAGATCACCCACCTGACTTAATGCCTAAGCAGGACTACAACTAAGCATTGCTAGTTTTACTGTGTTTTAAAATGCACACTAGCTTCAAATTTGCACAATTTGATACAAATTCTGTTTTGTATTTATTGATTTGTCTTTCTGTTATTATTTTCGAAGCAATACAATTATTTTTGAAATGAATATTAATGGAGTTTGGCAAGTGACAATGATTGAAAGTTGGTTACCGATGTACCATAATTCAGGTGAGCTTTCCTAATGACAAAAAAAGAAGTTCTCCATAAATTACATTACCTCTAGGTAGAACCTTTTCATTATTTTCCTGAATATTGATAAGGAGGAAATGTTTTCTATTCAGAAGCATTCAGATATGATATTGCTTCATCATCCCCTCATAAGAATATAATCATGTATTCTTCTGAAAATGATTGCACATTTGATGGCATTAATCTCTAAAACAGAGGCTGGAGAACATCAGGAATACAACTGCAACTGTATAGGCACAGAGATTGCATGCAGAAAATGTGAAATCTCCCAAAGCTCAAACAGCCCATTCTTCATTTCATGTATCAACAGTACAGGCCCACATTGAAAGTGAAAATGTCCCATAATACTTTCCCTGCCACACTCTCTGGATTGCCATATGATTGCCTTGTTAAATGCAACATTGCAAAATTGACAGCAACTAATGTATCTTGACAGATTCTGCTTCAGTGTTTAAGAGACCAAGTATTGGAGTAAGAGGTAAGGAAATGTTTTGTGAGAGAATCCAGAATGTGGTGAGGAGAGGAGAAGGTTAAATTTCATCACTTTAGGCTTAGCTCTTGCTTTAAGTTCCCTTCTGTTAGAAATGTAAGTCACCTAACAGTTGGGTTGGAAAATATATAAACCAGGCATTTTAATACTGTTTCTTTGCTAAATGCTAAAATTGTAATTGGGTGTGGTTCCTCAAATGGCCATAAGATGGAGCCAGAAAGCTGGGCTGTTCTGTTCTGTTGTTGCTGATTGTGTATTCCTGCATTTTTCCCTATTGACTGTTACTGATCATCGTTATTCTTGGATTTGATGTAAGTCTGTTAGTAAACTGTTTTTGATACTGGACTTTCTTATTGGATTATCCCTGAACTGAACACTGACTGATTTAACTGTGAATGACTTGGACTGTTTGTTGAACTTTGCTTAATCATTTTACTGGAAGTAAAAACCTACACTTTACTGTACAGTGTAGCTGTGTGCTGTGTGTGTGTTATTCTTCACTACTCTCACTACGTCTCCCTGTGTGCGCTCATTCTCCTAACTCAGAATTACCTTAACACTGGTTATGGGCCCAGGCCATACCAGGCTCAGATAACTGAGAGTTGGTGTGAATGCACAGAACTGCTGTTTACTGTTTAATTGTGGGTTACTGTCCTGGTAAAGATGGCACAAAACCCATCAACAAGTCTATCACTGGTAACCCAGTTGGATGGAACAAACTATGTTTCCTGGTCTATGAAGTGCAGTCTACTTCTGCATAGAGAAGGGTTATGGAATACAGTTCAAGATCCACTGGATGTAAATGCTTGGGATCCAGATAATGAGGATGATGCCAAGAAGTTAGCTGACTTTAAATGGAACAACGAAAGAGCTCTTTGTATAATTGGACTAACACTGAGTGACCAGCAGCTAGTCCATATTCATGGAGAAGAGTCTGCTGCTAGGTGTTGGGAGAATTTGAAGAGGATTTATGTTCATGACAGTGTAGGTGCACACATACATCTTACACATAAACTGTTTAGAGCACGTCTTCTGAAAGGTGGAGATATGTTAGCTCATTTGAACTTCATGAAAAGAACTTTTCAAAAGCTACATGAAAAGAACTGATATTTTCAGAGCTGCATCAAGTTTATATCATTCTTTCCTCATTGGATGAAAGTTATGATGATTACGTATCTTCACTGGAAGTCCTGCCCAGAGATAAACTGACATTGACTGACATAACCAGAAGGTTGTTAGAAGAAGCAAGAAGACGACTGGATAGGGACCAACTGAGGAAGGAACAACCACAAGAAGAGGATTTGTCTTCAACTGCCTATACTGTTAGGAAATGTTTTTCTTGTGGGGCTAGGGGACATACAGCTAGATTCTATAAGAAGGGAAAATGACAGAATACTGGTAATCACCAGAAGGCTAAGAAGAATGTTAGTTTAGCTATGTCTAGCAATTCAACTGTAAACCATGATTTGTGGGTTGTTGATAGTGGAGCATTGCAGTGCATTACTAAAAATAGAGAGAGGTTTGTAAAGATGTCTACAAGTAAGCAACATGTATCATTGGCAAATGGATGGAAGATGAAAGTGTCTGGTGAAGGTACTGTACATTGTTCTTGTATAAACAAGAATTTAACTATGTTATATGTACCTAAACTGAAATTTAATTTGTTATCAGTAAGGGCTTTAGTTAATATTGGTTATGTAGTAACCTTTAGGGGAGATAAATGTATAATAGAGAAAGAGGGTAAAAATGTTACTGCGACATTAGAAAATGATTTATATGTGATGCATGATGACCAGCTGAAGAAGGCTAACTCAGTTTATAACAATGTTAAGACACATGATGAATGTATACATTTGCTGCATAGACATCTGGAGCACATTAATTTCAAAATGCTCAGACAAACTGTTGAATTGTCAGAGGGAGTAAAATTAAAACCCTGTAGCAATGCACTGTAATGCCTGTAGTCAGGAGAAAAGCAAGACCAAAGAACCTTTAGAGGTTGTGTTTGCTGACATAATTGGTCCTAAGAAACCCAGTTTGGGAGGTGCCTGCTATGTTTTGAGTATAATGGACCATTACTCACGATACGGTTCTGCTATCTCATGAAAAACAATACAGAAACATTCCAACATTTCTTTAACTGGCTAAGATTTGCTGAGAGAAAAATGAGGAGTAAAGTGATTACTTTAGTTACTGATAATGGGACTGAGTTTGTTAACAATAGATTCCAAACGATGCTAAAATTGGCTGATGTTGAGTGTAAACATCCGCCCTGTGTGCACTCATTCTCCTAACGGGGAATTACCTCAACACCTTCCATACTAATTGGGATTGGCTGCTTTGATTTGAGGCACATGAGAATAAGGAAGTGGAATGTGAGAATGAAATCTGGTTGCTCTTTCTTCCTTCTCATTCATCTGTCATTGGATAGCCTTGCAAACTGCATCTGGGCTTCTGCAGGGCTTTTGCATAATACAAATTGTGTCCAATGAACTTCTTCATGACAAACTGCCTTCTGCAAGGAAACACTTTAAATTTTGCCAGCAACTTGTCTCCCTCCCCCAGCCTATTAAAAGGGAGCAAATGAAAGTGCTCCTTTACAACAGTGAAGGAAGAAAAGGGAAAGCAATGTGGCTTGATAATTTCTTTATCAGCTGGGTGGCATCATAAAGGATTGAGGGAATCCTAAGGGATCTCTCCTGCTTCCAGAAGCCAAATAAATGGTGAGTTTAGAGAGGATATATCTGAATTCTTGAACTAGCTTCTTCACTGAGGCGAGAGGGCAGACTTAGAACTGGAGGCAGAAGATGGAGGCTACTGAGAAGATTCCTGCCCATTCTGGATACACCCAGCCTTCCTCCAAAAGGCCTGAACTGGTGAACTTTCCACAAAACAGTTACAGAACAACTGAAATTGCTGTGCTGGGAAACACATCCATGGATTAGAATTGGTACATGCTATCCACGGACTAGAATTGGTACATACAGTTAACATAGTTTGGGAGGAGTCTGAGTTAATCGCAGCAGATATCTTTACTGAGTTTTGGAAAATAGTGCACTAGTCCTCTGGACAATGTGTGTGTTTCACAAATAAAAAGTGAAAGTACATCATGAGGAAGAATGATGTACCGTGTTTCTCATATAATAAGGCCGGGTCTTTTTTTTTTTTTTTTTTGAGCCCCGAAAAAATGGCTAGGCCGTCTTAATTCCACCCCCCTTGCATCTTCGGGCAGGTGGTGACAGCTTGGATGTTGACCTCGGTGTTGGTGGGGAACTTCGTATCGGGGTCAACGCAGGCAGCACCATATCTGGGTGTGCAACAAAAGTACTTCCTAATGGCAAGCCCCCCCACCATTCCCCCCTCATTTCGCATTTTTTAATATAGGCCTTAATTTGGGGAGAGGGGCTTAATTTCATTTCATGCCTATAAAACATGCTGGGACTTCCTATTGGGGGAGGCCATATTGTTGGAGAAACAGGGTACTAATGATGATGATCATCTCATTGCAGAAGTATACAAATTTGCTTAATGAGTCAATACAATACAATACAATCCTATATCTGCATGGGAAAAAGAGAGGGCAAATAACACCAATGCAAAGTTGCTGCAGGACCTGAGAGCACACCATAACAATCACTCAGAACAGGAACCAGTCACATCACAGTAGTAGACATCCAACAGCAGATCAAGAATATGGCCAGCACTTGGCCCAGATATAGGCAAGACCTACTGGCTAAGGAAACTGGAAGTCAATTCAAGAGATTGAATTGACATCTCAAACAAATGGCCATCAGATGAGGCACAAACCAAGATGATACACTGTCCCCCTTCTGTTCTGCATAGACTTGAAGTCCTTCAGCCAGATAATCACAACGACTGAGTTGAGATACAAGTTTAAGAGTAGAAGTACCATCAGTCACCTCCTCCATGTGGATAATATTAAACTCTATGATAAGAATAACAGAATAACAGAATTGGAAGGGTCTCTAGTGGTCCAACCCACTTCTTAAGCAGTAGACTACTATACTGCAGGTGTCAAACTCACTGCATCACCGCATCACGTTGCTGTCATATGATGTATTGCAATGTTTTTTTCCATTCATGAGGTTGGGGTGGGCATGGCCTGCACATAACACATCTGGGCCATGGGCCACCAGTTTGACACCCCTGCTCTATACCATTTTTGACAAATGATTGTCCAGTCCATTCTTAGAGTTTTGGAGCACCCACAACTTCTAAAGGCAAGTTATTCCACTAGTGTGTTGTTGTTACAGTTGGGAAGTTTCTCTTTAGTTCTAGGTTGCTTCTCTCTTTGTTCAGTTTCCATCCATTGCTCCTTGTCTTGTCTTCTGGTGCTTTGGAAAATAGTTTGACTCCCTCTTTGTGGCAGCCCCTCAAACGTTGGAACACTGTTATCATAATACTCCTAATTCTTCTTTTCACTAGACTAGACATACTCAATTTCTGAAAATATTCTTCTTCATATGGTTTAGCCTACAGTCCCCAGTCAGTTACCCAATTGTTGCTTTTTTCTGCACTCTTTGAGAGTCTCAACATTTTTTTTTAATAATGTAGTGACCTATATTGGATATAGTATTCTAAGGTGGTCTTTCCAAGACATTATAAAGTGGTGGTATCACTTCTCGTGATCTTGATTGAATCCCTCTGTTAGTGCAATTTAGGATTGCATTGGCTTTTTTGTCTGACGCTACACACTATTGGCTCATATTTAAGTGATTGTCCATTAGGACTCCAAGATCCCTCTCACAGTTACTGCTGTTGAACCAAGTTTCACCTAATCTCTACTGGCACATTTTGTTTTTCTTGCCTAAGTGCAAAACCTTACTTATGCTGAATTTCATTTTGTTAGATAGAGCCAAGTGTTCAAATGTATCAAGATCCATCTAGTTTTTGAGCTTATCTTCTGGAGTGTTGGCTATTCCTGCTGGTTTGGTGTCATCTGCAAATTTGATGTGTTTTCCTTCTATTCTTTCATCTAAATCGTTTATGAAGTTATTAAAAAGTACTGGGCCTAAAAAAGAACCTTGTGGCATCCCACTGCTTCTTCCCTTCCATGTAGATGTAGTTCCATTAAGGACTATAAATTGAGTCAACCAGTTACAAATCCATCTGGTAGTGATACTGTCTGTCACATATTTTTCTACTTTACTAAGAAGTAGATTGTGGTCTACTTTGTCAAATGCCTTATAGAAGTCTACATATACTATGTCCACAGCATTTCTCTGGTCCAATAATTTAGTCACTTTGTCAAAAAATGAAATAAGATTTGTTTGATATGATCTGTTTTTGATAAACCTGTGCTGGCTTTTGTTTATAACTTTGTTTCTAGGTACTTGCAAATCTTTTGCTTGGTTATATTTTTCAGGATCTTTCCAGGTACTGATGTCAGGCTGATAGGTCTGTAATTTCCTGAATTGGTTTTTTTCTCCATTTTTTGAAAATGGGGACCACAATTTTCCAGTCCTCATGTAGTTCCCTGATTCTCCAGGATCTTTGAAAGATGTTACATTGGTTCTTAAATAATAATTGTCAGCTCTTCAGAACTCGAGGATATAATTCATCAGGACCTGATGATTGGAACTCAGATAGATCAGATAAGTGTTCTCTCACCATTTACTTTCTTATTTTAAGTTTTATTTCTAAACTATCTTTTACCATTATGTTTTTGGTAGGTTGGGCTCTAATTTCTTTTTCCATGAACATTGTTTGAAACAATGACTTAAGTAGATCTGCTTTTTCTCTACTGCCCACTATTTTTCCAATCATCTCCTATTACCAATTATTTCCTTAACTTTTTTCTTATATTGTATGTTGAAAGAAACTTTTTTTTATTTTTTATATTTATTGCAAGTCTTACTTCATTCTGAGCCTTAACTTTCTTGATTTCATCTTTGCAAGTTTGGACTTTTTGGTGGTATTCTAACTTTAGTTATATGTACTTTTTTCCATTTTTTTGTAGTTATCTTTTTGTCTTTCAGTTTGTCAGAGTGCTTTGTGTAAACATGGTTTTTTTTTTTCTTGGATTACTTATTTTTATTTTTCAGTGATTTTGTGGTGGACTAGGCTTTTATAATCATATTCTTTAGAGCTTCCCTTTGCCTAAATTTGTTGAAATCAGCTCTTTTAAAGTCTAGGACTCTGGTTTGATTATGTTCTATTGCTTGTGTCTGCATTATATTGAATTCTACTATCCACCCCCAAATTCCTACAACTAACCTGCTCTATTATTTCTTCTTTGCTAGTAAGAATTAAGTCCAGAATTGCAGTCCTTCTTGTCCCCTCCTAACAAAGTTGTCAGCTAGGTTGGGCAGGAACCTGTTCGATCTCCCATTTGATGCAGCATTTGTTTCCCAGTTGACATCAGGGTAGTTAAAGTCCCCCATTACTACTGTGGCGTGTTTTCTACATATGTTCATTAACAGGTTAGCAAAAGATTTATATATTTCTTCTGTTTGGTTGAGTGGCCTATAGTACATACCTATGGTAATATCATTCTTTTTTCCTTTTATATTGATCGATATGCATTCAAGAGGACTTTCATTCTTGGTGTTATACATTTCTGCAGAGTTGTAGTATCTCTTATGTATACTACAGTTCCAGCTCTTCTGTTGGGTCTGTTTCTTTTGAACAGATTGTATCCTTCCATCAGTACATTCCAGTCTTGAGTTCCATCCAATCATGTTTCAGTAATGACAACTATATCATACTTGCCTTCATGTACTAGTAATTCAAGTTCACCTTGTTTGTTCTCTAAACTATGAGCATTTGTTTATAGGCATTTGAGTCCTTTATGGATGAACCTAGTTATGCTTCCTATGTCTCCTGTGTCAAGACTTCAACATGCACCCTCATTCACATCAGAAGCCTCTAGCTGCATTTCTCAGAGTAAAAAAGATTGATTTATTAGGAGTTGACATGTTGGCATTTCCCGGTTGTGGCCGACTCTGACACATCATTCATTTCAGCCTTGACCCTGGTCTTCCCCCCACCCCCTGGATGTATATTCTCCAATGAGACCAGAAGCCAGAAGCTTCGGTTGTCAAAGAGATTATCTGAAGCATTTAAGGAATGCACTGCTTTCCCCTTCCTTTCTGCTGACAACTAAAAAGACTAAAGAAGTGTTTTTATTTGACATCCTGCTTTATATCTTATTTTTCTATCTTCCCATCACTTTCTATCTCATTGTTTGATTGGATGTCTTGGGGTTTGTGCGTGGAATTAAGTCCCAAAGATGTTAATTGGTTTCCTATGCAAAGGGGAGGTTACTTTTATCCTGTCCGATCAACTTTTCTCTTGTATTTTCTTTGTTGTGCTAACTATAAAAAAGAGTCAAACATGGGGCTTGAGGTTCTCTCTTTCTTTTTTCATAGAGAGATCCCATTTTATCAGAGTATCCTGATAAACTGCTTTTAAATGATCTTCTTACTCAGTTGCTTATTGGGAAGGTAAACTGAGTCAGAACCTCTGCTCATCACAATGTTCAGAAGTTTTACCCTTGATCCAACACTCAGAGACAGTATACCACTCGGAAAGAGTATTGTGGGAATTAGTTATATAGCAGAGTGATGGGCTGGGGTAAAACTGTCTTTGTGTCTAGCTGTTCTGACATGCAGTGCCCTATAGCATCGTTTTGAGGGTAGAGGTTGAAACAGTTTATGTCCAGGATGCGAGGGATTTGTAGTTATTTTCAAAATTTAATATAAAGTGGTTTGATTTCCATCTTGGGGAAAAAGAAGCAGTTTTATCTTCTTTTCAAAGTATCTCAGCTCATACAGCTTCTGAAGATATTTGACTTTCATAGCATAAATAGAACAGAATAATAACTTTATTGTCACTTTGAATGTACACTGATTGGCATACATTAAAATGAAATTTCGTTGCTCTCAAAGAGTCACCACCTCTAATATACACCACTTGGACATGACAAAATAAATAAATAAGTAAAAAATATATATATATATATATATATATATATATATATATATATATATATATATATGTGTGTGTGTGTGTGTGTGTGTGTGTGTGTGTGTGTGTGTGTGTGTGTGTGTGTTTTCTGAGGTTCTCGGGTATTTGTATGTGGATCTTTGGTTGTTCGGGTTTTCTCCCGCATAAGATTCAAGTATCTAGGCAACATTTCGATGAAGTCTCATTCATCATCTTCAGGCTTCTGTCTTCGGCTCTTGCTTCTCAGAGTGATGTGAGATTGCAGCTGCTTCTTCCTTTTAACTGCTAGTGGGGTGGGACTTGATTGGGTGGGGGCTTGGCTGTGTTCTGATTGGGTGGGGGTGTGTTCTCATTGGTGGGGGGTTGGCTGTGTTCTGATTGGTTGGGGTTGGCCGTGTTCTGATTGGTTGGAGGCGTGTTCTGTTCAGGTGGGGGCTTGGTTGTGCTCAGGTTAGTCTTAGTTGCTGGGGGATTTGAGTTGATGAGCTGTGATCTTGCTGTTTGGCTTCGAGTTCGTGGTCGTGCTGCATCTTCATAGTGGGTGTCGGTTTGCTTCATGTATGGCTCGAAGGGGTTTGAAGTGGGTAGTGATGCAGCTGCAGTGCAGCTTCTGGTCCATGGTCGTGTCTCATCTTCTGAGTGGGTGTGAGTCTGTTTTCTACATGGAAGTGTGGTGTATATATATATATATGTGTGTGTGTGTGTGTGTGTGTGTGTGTGTGTGTGTGTTTTCTGAGGTTCTCGTGGGTATTTGTATGTGGATCTTTGGTTGTTCGGGTTTTTCTTCAACCTGGATGAAGAGCCCTCTTGCAAACAAGATTGCAATTTTCCTGAGAGATGTCTTAGGAAGGGTTGTGGGTTACAAGGGAGATGCCTTACTTTATAGAAAGCTGCTGAAAGTTTTTGGCTGATAATGAGAGCCACACTGAAGGAACAGATATTGGGAGTAGCTTCTACCTGTGGGGATTATAAGGGAGTGAGTGGAAGTGGAAGTCTGTAGGGGAGCGTCACCAATTTCAGCTGAGGCTGAAATTTCAGCAGGGCAATCATAAAGTAGCAGACTGCAGACCTTTGCACTAAAAGGATTTGCAGGGGGTCTAGTTAATCCCACCTTAAGTCTTCACTTAACATTGCAAAATATGCCTTGCAGTTCTGCAAGGAGGAAGTGAAGAGCAATCCAGATGGCAAAAATACAGGGGTGTCCAATCTTGGCAACTTTAAAACTTGTGGACTTTAACATGCTGGCTGGGGAATTCTGAGAGTTGAAGTCCATAGATATTAAAGTTTCCAAGGTTGGACACCCCTGCTCTAATCTGAAGGTCCTTTCATATACAGCCCTTCCAGTCATTGGACCAAGAACTTGCACAACCCAGCTGCCATACTGGGAATGAAAGACTGTCAAACCAGAGGTGGTACTCAGCCACTTCTGACAGGTTCTGGAGAACCGGTAGCAGAAATTTTGAGTAGTTCGGAGAACCAGTAAATACCATCTCTGGTTGGCCCTGCCCCCATCTACTTGCTGCCTTCCGAGTCCCAGCTGATTGGAGTCCCATCTGATTGGCTTGGTCTTCTTTTGTTGCACTGAACCGGAAAAAGGAGCAGTTTAGTGGAGTGGGGTAGAAGTGGGGATTTTACATTACCCTTCCCCTGCCATGCCCACCAAGCCATACCCACCAAGCCATTCCACACCCACCAAGACATACCACACCCACCAAGACATGCCCACAGAACCAGTAGTAAAAAAATTTGAATATTACCACTGTGTCAAACCCCGAACAGATGTTAATTACATTAAAAGAAAAATAGTTTACCTATATACAATACGTCATATAATGCAAACGTAAATGTTTACCACATGGTTTCTAAAGGATCTAAATCTTTATAAATATTCTAGATCAGTCAGAGTATAAAGGAATAAATTAGAAATCAGACACATATCCTCTTGTCCACAAACCTGTCTTTCTTTTTCCTTTTATTTTTCAGTAGATCATCAAATGCTGAAGAGTCAATGCCAATTCATTCTCTACTTACACATTAATACCGTTTTTTGATCAGAAGGTTATGAGGTGCTTATGCTCCAGAAAGTTAAGACAGAGCAAGATTGAGTTTGTTTCTAAAGTTTTCTTCCTGTTCTGGCTTAAATCATGTTTTACTAAGTGCTGTCACATTGTGTTGTTCTCAGTGAACAGCACTTAAGAAGCTGATTGTCATGTGTGCTCTGTGCTCCATAGGTTTAAAGGGTACCAAATATTATAAATCAAAACCACAGCTTCCCATAATTTCAAAATTTCCCATCAAAACATAACTTGTGGGTGGGGAATATAATTAAACTTGTGTATTTGCACACGTGTGTCTGTTTATGAATGTATATCTCACTATCTTGGCCTGTTTACAGACCAGGCAGCCAGTTCTCATTGAGAAAGAATGCCAGTTAAATAGTTTACTAAAAAGATGGCCTACTCCTGCTCATCCTCAAATTCTTCCCATGTTGAAATCTCCTCAAAATGAAGCTAGCCCACTTTTTTTCCCATGGGATTGTATTATAGAATCACAGTTCATCAAACAATCCCATTTTTTCTTCAACAGGAAATAAAACCTAACAAACTATTTGGGGAATCTCAGAAGCAGAGGTGGTATTCAGCGGGTTCTAACCAGTTCTGGAGAACCGGTAGTGGAAATTTTGAGTTGTTCAGAGAACCAGCAAATCCCACCTCTGACTGGAGATTTTACAGTGTCCTTCCCCTGCCCCACCCACAGAACCGGTAGTAAAAAAATTTGAATCCCACCACTGCTCAGAAGGTACCCCCTGTGCAGAAGGTTCTCTGTGCAGAAATGGCCACCCAATCTATTCAAACAAACTTCAGACTGATACTCTGTAAATACCAGGAGAGAATGCAGTAAAGAAATGGAGAAAGATGCCATATGTATTAAATGTATTGTTGCAGTTGAAGGTTGTTGTTTTTTAAAAAAATATATGTGACAGGAGGAAATTGAGTTGCAATGTATAGATGAGGAAGATTTTAATTTGGATTAGATAGAAATCTGTATGGAGTACTTGATCCAGAAATCTATAAATGACCCATTTGATTTAGATCTCTTCAGAATAGTCCAATCTGACTATGTCCCTAAAACCAACATTCTATTCAGGAACTTCCAGGTCTCCCTTCCATTTCTTATCATGTACAAAAAATCTTCGAGAGAGTTTGTGTTAGTTGAATGACACAAAGTTGGCAGGAAAACTAGGGTGGTAAGAGTGAACAACTATGACACATTTCACAGAAACCAATACAGAAAGTTATACTCCTTTAGAATTTGATTTTTGAAAAATGTGCTCCAGACATTTTCATTATTTTAACTTTTATTTCTAGTCTGTCTTTTACAGTTATGTTTTTGGTAGGTTGGGCTATAGTTTATTTTTGTATGAAGACTGATGCAAAGAATGAGTTAAGCAGCTCTGCTTTCTCTCTGTTATTTGTTACTTCCTTGCCGTCTTCTCTCTTTAGTGGACTGACTGTTTCCTTGATTTTTTCTTGTTATTTATATGTTGGAGGAAACATTTTTTTTATTATCTTTGACTTTTGTTGCAAGTCTTCGTTCGTTCTGAGTCTTTGCTTTCCTGACTTCGTCTTTGCAGATTCTGGCTATCTGATGATATTCTGCCTTAGTTGTGTGTCCCTGTTTCCATTTTTTGTACTTGTCCTTTTTGTCTTTCAATTTGTCAGAGACCTTTGTGCAGCCATGCTGGTTTCTTATTGGATTTCTTGTTTTTCTTTCTCAGTGGTAATTTGCTAGACTGGGCTTTTATGATCACACTTTTCAGAATTTCCCAAGATTCTTGAGTTGTTTTCCCTTTTAAGATTTTCATCCATGGAATCTTTCCCAAGTTCTCTCTGAGTTTATTAAAATCAGCTCTTTTAAAATCTAGGACTCTGGTGTCATTATGTTCTACTGCTTGTGTTTGCATTATGTTGAATTTTAGTATGACATGGTCACTCTCACCCAAGGTTCCTGCAGTTTCAACTCCCTCTATCACTTCTTCTCTGTTTGTAAGAATTAAGTCCAGTATGGCTGTCCCTCTAGTTTCACCCTCTATCTTTTGGACAACAATGTTGTCAACTACATTGGTTAGGAACCTATTTGATTCTCACTTGATGCAGAATTAGTTTTCCAATTGATATCAGGGTGCTTGAAGTCCCCCATTACTATTGTAGTGTGTTTCCTACATATATTTATTAGTTGATTGGCAAAAAGGACATCTATTTTTTTCTGGGTGGCCTATAGTACACACGTATGGCCATGTCATTCTTTTTTATATATATATATTGACCCATATGCATTCTAGGAAGTTTTCATCTTTGGTTTCATGCATTTCTGTAGCAATATAGTAGTCCTTTATATACAGTGCAACTCCACCTCCTCTTTTATGGGGTCTGGTTTTTTTGAACAATTTATATCCTTCTATCAGTATGTTCCAGTCATGGGTTTCATCCCACCAAGTTTCTGCCATTCCAACTAGATCATATCTGCCTTCATGTCTTAGTAGTTCGAGTTCACCCTGTTTGTTCTCCAGACTTTGCACATTTGTATATAGGCACTTGAGATCTTTATGTCTGGCGCTTCCTATGTCTCTTATTTGGTGTTTAAGTTTGTCTTCCTTCCCATCCTTCTTTAATTCATTATTGACTTGCTTTCTAGAGGTTTTTGCTTGGAATTAGGTCCTGGAGATCCTAAAGATTGGTCACCCTCCCCCCACTCAATTTTAGTTTAAAGCCCTCCTGATCAATTGAGCCAGTCATTTTCCAAAAACATTCTTCTCAATCTGTGTGAGATGCAACCCATCCCTTGCCAGAAGCCCATCATGGAGATAGTACAGATTATGGTCCAGGAATCCAAAGTTTTTTGGGTGACACCAACTCTTTTGCCAGTGGTTCACTTCTAGAATTCTTTGTTCTCTTACCAGATGTTGTCCTTTCATTGGCAGTATAGATGAAAAAACATGTGTGCACCTAAGTCCCTGACTTTCTTGCCTAGCTGCTCATAATCATTTAATATTGTTTTCAAGTCCTTTTTGTGTCATTTGTCCCTACATATAGTAATAGAAAGGGGAAGTACTCTGTGGGTTTTATTATTTTGGTTAGATTCTCAGCCACATCTTTGATTTTAGTTCCAGGGAGACAACATACCTCTTTGAATAGACTGTCTGGTCTATGGATGGCAAGTTCTGTTCCCTTGAGAATTGAATCTCCTGTCACCAGCACTCGTCTTTGTTTTTCCTAGGGAGGTTTGGGGTGTTTTTCTATCTGTCAAAGAAGCATTTGATGGTGTATTTTTAAAAGAAACATTTAATTGTGCTTCTTTTCTATGTGTCTGCATATTTTCTTCTAGTGAAAGTCTATGAAATTGATTGCTTAGCACCAGTGGGGCTGCATCAGAGTGGGTTGGTTTGGACAGGGGTTTTGTACTAGGCTTGTGTTTTTTTCAGTGGTTGACATGTTTCCATCTGTCTTCTTCTTCCTCTAAGGAGTCAATACTTTTAGAAGTTGTTTGATCATTATTATGTTCAATTTGGGCATATTCTTTTTCAAGGTTTGGGGTTTCTCATTTCGTGGGTTGAGTTTCAGAGTGGTTAGAGTTTCCCCTAGACCTTTTACTTTTTCTTCTAGTAACTCAATTAATTTACATTTGGTACATATATAGTTTGGATATTCTATGAGCATAAGTATATACATGGAACATGTTCTGCAGATCACAATAATATCAGTTTCTTCTTCCATGAGTGGATATATATATATATATATATATATATATATATATATATATATATATATATGTGTGTGTGTGTGTGTGTGTGTATATATATATATATATGTGTGTGTGTGTGTGTGTGTGTGTGTGTGTGTGTGTGTGTGTTTCAGCTTTGTTCAGGTATTTTCCCACGTCATTATAGTTGTGCTTTTAAAGTTGTAGCAACGTTTCAGCAGAATCTCATCTGCCATCATCAGGCTTCTGTATTGTGTTCGTTGATGAACAACCAAAACAACCCGAACAACCAAAGATCCACATACAAATACCCGCGAGAACCTCAGAAAACAAATATTGCACCTCTACGGGGAGGAAACTCACCATCTGACCAGGACTTATGAAAAACTTGAAGTCCAAGGAGCTTCCATTTTATGTGACCTTGCATTCCTATGCAACTGCCGAGATCAAAATTTAATTCCCACAAGCTTCCAATTGAAATTCCACACCAACACAGCAGCCACCAAACGCATCCTAAAAAGAACAGAATTGGCCCTAATTAGAAATGAACTTCACACAAAAAGGTTTCTCCTAGACCAAATCAACAAAGATCTCCTCACACTCCACCTCAGACTCAGCAACAAGATTCACCCACTACTTTGGGACAAATCCAAACAACTCGCTGTCTGGAGAGCCGAAACACAGACCACCCTCAAGACAGACACACACACCAACAAACTCAGGAAACTACAACAACGCCAGAAACCAACTCCTCCCCCCCCACAGCCACACATGAAACAAACAGTGCACAACATCTCAGACAAGATCCTCACTGAAGCTGAAACCAAGGTCCTTTCAAAAGGATTCAACTTTGCTGTCGCTCCCAAACACATCCCCACAGAAACCATCATATGCGGAGTTGAAACCAGCCTGACCAAAACCAACCCTGATGATGCTAACAAAATCAGACTTGAAATCACCAACATCCTCTGCACTAGCAAACCACCCAAAAGCAACTTATCCAAAGAAGAACAAACTGCACTACTTAACCTGAAAGAAGACACCAGCATAATAATCCTACCAGCAGACAAGGGCAACGCGACAGTGGTTATGAACACATCTGACTACCAAACCAAGTTAACTAACCTACTCCAAGACCCCACATACAAACCCCTAAAGACAGACCCCACCACCTACCTAGAAAAAACTACCAAATCCAAAATAAAAGCCTCCCCCATCAGTGAAGAAATCCAGCAAATAATCATACCCAGAGAGAAATCATCCAGATTCCCTAAGCTTTACGGTCTCCCCAAGATACACAAAGAAGGAACCCCACTCAGACCAATAGTCAGCTCCATAGGCTCACCTCTACAAAACCTGGCCAAATTTCTCGCCAAACAACTACAACCCTATGCAGAATCCATCAACTCACACGTAAGAAACTCATTCCAGTTCATCGAGATCATAAAGAAACAAAACTTACAACCTAGCGACCTACTAGTAAGTTTCGATGTCATATCCCTCTTCACCCAAGTGCCAATAAAAGAAGCCTTGACAGCCATCCAAAAAAAATACAACCCCCCCAAGCACATCCTAGATCTGACCAACCACTGCCTATCCAATACATACTTCGCCTACAGTGGACAAAAATACAAACAAATAGAAGTGTGTAGCAATAAAAGAAGAATGTTGTTTTTATGCTGATCATTCAGGAATTGTTAAAGATTCCATGGCTGAATTACGTAAACGATTGAAGGATAGAGAGAATGAAAGACAACAAGGACAGTCATGGTATCAAAGCATGTTTAATTTTTCTCCCTGGTTAACAACACTATTATCAGCCTTAATAGGTCCTCTTGTGTTATTGCTTCTTGCATGTACTATTGGTCCATGTGTAATAGGACGTTTACTAAAATTATTGAGGGATCGTTTGAAAACACTTGACAATGAAATTAACAATACTCAAAAAAACAGTTAGCTTTCTTACATCCAGCATTGAATCAAAAGATCTGGTCAAAAAACTGCTGTTAGAATGGTACTCTGACCAAGAGCCAGAGGAGGAAATAGACATTAATAACTTCTTTTCTCCCAAAGAAAATTTCTTAACTCGGTCCAGCCACGACTCGGGGGATGAGGACTTCTCCTCGTATGAGCTGGTTCTGCAAGGCATCAACAAACCGAAGGGCTTGTTGCCATCTTGTGAGACTACTCTGGAAGAGAAAGAACTCTACCTAGAGTCATGAGCACAAAAAAATAAAGAAAAGGAGGAATTGTGACTATTTTATCTTGGTTCTGTCCTGTATTTTTCCACAGGAAGAAATCTTGCTAAAAAGCACGTATTCAGTTCAGAACATTATAGAAGGAAAGCACTGACAGGAAGGGAGTTAATAAAAGATTAACCGCAGACAAAGAATGTGTATTCAAATAAGATATGCCTGTCTATAGCAGTTACAAAATAGCAGCTACAGAGTATGTGGCTCATGTCACGTAGACTGGTCTAAAAGATTTACATTGTATCTCTTTATCTTCCTGTAAAATTCCTCTCTCACCTCCTCCCTTGAATTAGCACAATAAAAGAGGACAGCAAAAAGCCTGGGGGGGAGAGAGGAGGAGAAGCAGAGAAGCCCGGACATTTTCCATCTGTTCCAGGGCAGCCGGGGAATCCCATCTCCCCCAGGCTCAAAGTGCTGCCTCATTTTGAAGATTTTGTGTTTTGTGTGTTTTATTTCTTGAGCTTGCTTGGCAGTCACTCTTGCGAGAGTCTTGCCTAGCCTCGCCCTTGCGAGGGCTATTTTCTCACCCTTGCAAGGGTTACTTTAAACTTCGTCCTTGCGAGGACTAATCTCGCCCTTGCGAGGGCTACTTTAAATCTCACCCTTGCGAGGGTTATTCTCTGAGAGGAATACAGCAATCAACCAGAAAGGCGAAACAACAGACCGGTCGCTCAACGCGACATAGAAGGAGCACCCATGGGATCACCCCTCTCACCTGTCATCGCAAACCTCTACATGGAACACTTTGAAACACAAGCTCTAGAAAAATACGACCACAAACCCAAACTCTGGCTCAGATATGTAGATGACACCTTCATAATCTGGCCACACGGGAAAGAAAAACTGAACAACTTCCTCACACACCTCAACAGCCTACACCCCAAAATACAATTCACCATGGAAACAGAAGCCAACAATCAACTTCCCTTCCTAGATGTCTTGGTATACAAAAGATCCAATGGCTCCCTAGGACACACCATCTACCAGAAGAAAACACATACAAACCGCTATCTACATGCACGCTCACACCACCACCCAGCACAGATCAATTCCGTAGCCAAGACACTCATCTCCAGAACAAAATGCTTAGCCAATGAACAACACCAAAAAAACGAACTACACACTCTCACCAACGTACTTACAGCCAATGGATTCCAAAGAAAGAAGATCACCCACCTAATCCAAAAAGAAACCCCAACCAAAATCCAAGACAGAGAACAAGAAAACGGCAAAGCCCTCCTCCCATATATAAAAGGCACTACACACAAAATCAGCAAGATCCTCCAAAAACACAACATTAAAACAGCATTCTGTACAAACAGAAAAATATCCACCATCCTAAGAAACCCCAAAGACAAAATCGAATTAGAAAACCAAGGAATATACGAAATCCCCTGCACTGCCTGCCCTACCACATACATTGGACAAACTAACAGAAGAATAAGTGCACGCATTGAAGAACACAAGAACACAATCAAAAAAGAAGAAACGACCTCTTCCCTGGTCCAACACCTCAAAGCAACAGGACATGAAATTGACTTCAAAAATACCAGAACTATCGCCAAAACCGAACACTTCAACAGCAGAATAATCAGAGAAGCCATAGAGATAGAAAAACGCCCACACGGCATGAACAAACGAGATGACACCTCCCGCCTTCCAGCCATTTGGAAACCCGCCCTCATGAACAGATGAGTACCTAACATGAAGAATGACACCAGACCCACACCCATGAGAGCCACACAAGATGCCACCACCACACTTCCATGTAGAAAACAGACTCATTCATCATCTTCAGGCTTCTGTCTTCGGCTCTGTGCTTCTCAGTTCTGTGCTTCTCACTCTGAGAAGCACAGAGCCGAAGACAGAAGCCTGAAGATGATGAATGAGACTTCATCGAAACGTTGCCTAGATACTTCGAATCTTACGCGGGAGAAAACCCGAATAACCAAGGATACACACACACACACACACACACACACACACACACACACACATATATACACACATACATATATATCTTCTTTTTCTATTATGCTTTTTCTGGGAAAGAAGGGGGAGTGGATTAAAGAAACATGGTAACACTGCCAACTAGAGGCTTGAAAATACTTTACTTGAAGCTGAGAGAATTGTGGAAAACTCTTTCTCAAGGACACTGGAATTTGATAAGATAGAGGGAAGAACACTGGAGAATGTTTTTACAGGTGTTCTTTGGAACTTCTATCAACAATTGAATATTTGAAGCTTGGCTTTGAAATTTGTGGAGAAGCCATAATAAGAGCCTTGGACAATTAAATAAAATGCAGTGTGCTCTTTTTTTTTTCTTAGCTGTCTTATCCCTCCTCTTCAATCCCATAGTATTTTGTAATAATTGTATATTTATTTTTTATTCATTTACTTTTTTTTCTTTATAAAGGGAAAGCCTCAGAATATCTTTTTCTTTTTCTTATTGGGATTTTTGCCCTTTCCATTTTCATTTTTGATCCATTTTTATGGCTATTTTTTATTTTTGAGATTTTCCAATTGGATTAAGGTGTGAAAAACTTGAAGAATTCTTTTTTTCTTTTTACTATTTTTTAATAATATTGGGTTTTATTCTTTTTCTCTTCATTTTTAATTTTTATTTTGAATCATATTGACTATCTCACAATAGGATTAAGGCCTAGAAGAACCTGAAGAACTTTTTCTTTTTAATTTTGGGCTTTTTTCTTTATTGTCTTTTTCTTATTTTTCTATTTTCCTAATTGGATTATAATTGACCACTCTACTAATTGGATTAAAAGAGCTTGAAGACCCTGAGTTACCTAAATGAGTAAGAAATCCATACCTTCTGGCATTTCAACTTCTGCTCCTGCTTCACCAACAGCTGGAGGACAATGTTTAACCCAGATAATGTCAAAGCAAGATAAAGGACAAGTGGATTTAAAGATGATTATGCAAGGAATTCAAGAACTTAAAACAAAATCAGATATCATTGAAAAGAAAATAGAAAGCATTGAACAAAGAGCTTAGAATATTGAACAAAGAACAGAGAGTATTGAACAAAGGACAGAGAGTATTGAACAAAGAATTGGGAAGACCGATGAAAAAATTGAAAATATTCAACAAATGATGGTGAAATATGATGAGAGACTCCAAAAAATTGAAGAGAAAGATAAGCAAAGAGATGAGACAATTGGAAATATTGATAGCAGATTAACAATGGTTGAACAAGACAAAAGTGGGATGTAAAAGTGGGAGATGGACAGGTCAGAATTCTATCTCAGATTTCAAAATATAGAGGAAGAAAAAGGACAAAATTTGGCTGTAAAAATGATAGAAATCCTGGCTGGAGCTCTGGGAATAACAGAGGAAAAGATGATTGATGGAGTAGATGAGATATACCGAGTTTTCACAAAATATGCGATGAGGAACAATCTACCAAGAGAGGTTCACGTCAGATTTACAAAAAAAAAAAAAAAAAACGATTAAAACACAAATACTACAAGTGGCAAGAGAGAAGACGTTGAAATATAAAGACAATGAGATTGTGGTCTTAAAACAAGTACCCAGAAAAGTGAGAGAGATGAGAAGACAATATCGATTCCTGACTAAAATGTTATTGAAAAAAGAGGTGAATTATAGATGGCTGATTCCAGAAGGATTAATGTTTACATGCCAAGAACAGAGACACAGAATTGACTCAATTGAGAAAGCAGAAATAGTCTACAATGAATTTTTTGAAAAAAGAGAAATAGGGACGGAAAAAGAGACCACCTCAACTGAATTTCAAGAGGACCAAATGGGGATGGGAAAAGAAGAAGGAGCAGTAGGTGGACAAGTGGAGACCAAAGAACAACGTGAAGTAAGATCTACAAGAGCTGCTAGACCTAAATACAAAACATAATCATGGAGGAAAAAAAACTGATTTCTATGAATATAAATGGACTGAACTCAGCTACCAAAAGAAGACAAACCTTTCACAAATTAGAGAAGTTCGAATTTGATATAATTTGCTTACAAAAAGTACATATTAAAAAACAACATGAACAATTACTGGCACGACCAAAATTAGGGAAAATATTTACCTCTCTGACCCACTTTAAGAAAAGAGGAGTGGTTTTATATATTAAAGAAACTATCCCAGCAAAACTGATTCATACTGATGAAGAGGGAAGAGTATTAATGGTTGAAATAGTGGATAATAATACAAAAACACTCCTGGTTGCAATTTATGCCCCGAATGATAAACAAGAAGAATTTTATAAAAAATTACATATGAAAATAATGGGACTGGACTATATTAATATAGTTATAATGGGAGATTTCAATGGAATTGTAGACAATAAACTGGACTATACAGCAACAGCAACAAGACAAAATAGAAAGACTCTCCCTAAATCCTTTTTCAGAATGATAGATGAATTAAACTTAAAAGATATATGGAGAGAAAGAAATGCTAAAATTCAACAATATACTTTTTACTCAAATAGACATTTATCATGGTCCAGAATAGATATGATTTGGACCTCAACAGAATTAATATCTAATATTCAAGAAATAAATATTGAAACAAGTACATGGGCAGATCATAATCCAATGACAATTAAATGGAAAGGACAAAAAAAAAGATCTAGATGGACATTAAATAATACTATTTTAAAGGAAAAAGACTTCACACAATGGATGGAGAAAGAATTGGCCTTCTTCTTTAGTGAAAATAAAAAAGAAGATACTTCAATACAGAATGTTTGGGATACAATGAAGGCATATGCGAGAGGATTAATAATAGACTATACAAAGAAAAAGAACATTAGGAACATTAGGAACTATCAAAGCTTTAGAAGATGACCACAAAAAACTGGAAAAAGAATTACAGAAAATGCCACAGAAAAAGATATTAAACTTAAAATGGACATAATTAAACATAAAATGGGTCAGATAGAGAAAGAAGAACTGGCACAAAAAATTAGAAGTGCTAAACAGAACTATTTTGAAGATGCAAATAGGCCAGGTAGATGGTTAGCATATAAACTGAGAAAGGAGAAAGAATCAAGGAAAATATTACAGTTAATAGACGATCAAGGCCAAATGTGCTATGGTAATAAGGAGAAAAAGGCAATTATCCGAGACTTTTATGGACTACTATATAAACAAGAGGATATTGATGAGGAAAAAATTAAACAGTATTTACAAAATGCTAACCTACCTAAGATACCTGATGAGACTGAAAAAATGTTAGAAAGTACTATAACAATGATGGAACTAACCGAAGCACTTAACAGACAGAATAATGGAAAAGCACCAGGTCCAGATGGGCTACTGGCAGAATTTTATAAAACATTACAAGAATCGTTGAGCATTCCATTGCTAGAAGTCATGAATGAAGTTATGTCAAATAAGAAGATACCTAAAACATGGTCAGAAGCTTACATTACACTTATTTCAAAAGAAGGGGCCGATCCATTACAAATCAAGAACTATAGACCTATTTCGAGGGTAATTCTGGACACTTTGGAATATTATGAGGTGCACCCTGAAAAACAAATGGCTTTGATATTCCTAGATGCCCAAAAGGCATTTGATAATATGAACTGGAGATTTATGTTACTACTACTGGAACAGATGGGTTTTGCCAGAAAATTTATCCAAGCAATAGAAGCCATATACTATAAGCAAACGGCAAAAGTAATGATAGAGGGAAAACTTACAGACTCTATTAACACAAGAAAAGGCACAAGACAAGGATGCCCATTATCACCTTTGCTATTTGTATTGACTTTGGAAGTGTTGAATAGAAATATTAGAGAGGACCAAAATATAAAAGGAATGAAAATTAAAAAGGAGGAATTTAAACTACAAGCCTTTGCGGATGATTTGGTTTTTATTCTGGAAGATCCTCTAGAGACAGCTTTAAAACTATTGGAAAAGACAGAGACATATGGTGAGATGGCTGGTTTGAAAATAAATAAAGATAAAACAAAGATTCTGACAAAGAACATATTATTAAGACAAAGAGAAGAACTGGCAGACCTATTGAAAATTCAAGTCACGAATAAGGTTAAGTATTTGGGGATATACTTGACGTCAAGATGCACTACATTGAAAGAGAATAATTATATTAAACTCAAACAGCAAATAGCATTTGATCTGAAGAAATGGGAAAACCTACAACTGTCATTGATAGGCAGAATTTCAATGACAGTTGAAGACTACTTTGAAGATCTAAATAAAATTGTGTTGAAATATATATGGCAAGAATAAAATTAAAACTTTTACGAGATGCTAGAATTAAAACTTTTACGAGATGCTAGAATTAGAGGAGGATTTGGCCTTCCTAATTGGGAGTTGTATTATCAAGCTGCAAATCTGATGTGGGTCAAGGAATGGATAACATTAAGAAAAACTAGATTGTTGACACTAGAAGGACATGATCTATTACTGGGCTGGCATGCTTTTCTGTGGTATAAAGGAACTAAATCGCAGGGCTATTTTAGAAGGCATTATATATGGGAGTCTTTATGGTTAAACTGGGAGAAAATTAAGAGACAATGCTATTTGAAAATCCCAATTTGGTTATCAACTATTGAAGCTTTTTTTATCCTATAACATATAAGAAGGAACAAACAGTTAGATATGGGGAAATATTGGATGAAAAGGGTGAACTTAAAATGATGCAAAATTTAGAAGAACAAGGTATAAAGATGAATTGGTTTTCATATGCGCAAATACATTCAAGGTATGTCAAAGATTCTAAAGCAGAGGGATTTTATGATAAATTGACTGACTTAGATAAGATTTTGACAGGTACTGATGAAAAAGTGATTAAAAATTATATGGTTATTTACTGGAAATTAAACTAGAGGGAGAAAAAGTTAAAGAAACGATGATTGCTTGGGGGAAGAATTTTGGATATGGGATTGATTTAGAGAAATGGCAAAAATTGTGGTCTCAAAATTATAAAATGACAATGTCAACAGCATATAAAGAAAATCTGTATAAGATGTTTTACAGGTGGCATTTTCCCCCAACAAGAATAGCAAGAATGTTCAAGAATAAATCTGACAAGTTCTGGAAATGTCATCAGATACCTGGCTCATATTACCATATGTGGTGGACTTGTGAGGACGCTAGAAAATATTGGACTAAAATTCGCATATGGTTGGAAAAAATGACAAAAGAAACATATAGATTTAAAGCCAGAGATTTTTTTATTGGGAATCTTACCTGATACATACAATAAAAATTTGAAATATTTGATTGTAAATGTATTAATAGTGGCTAGGATTGTATTTGCTAAAAATTGGAAGAATGAGAAAATACCATCACAGGAAGAAATTATTAAGAAACTATTGGAATGTGCTGAAATGAGCAGATTGACATTTGAAATTAGAGAACAAGAAGATAAACAATTCTATGAAGTTTGGGACCTTTTCTATCAATGGCTAGATAATAAAATATAATAATAGAATATTTAGAACCTTAGGAAACAATGAATATATATATATATATATTTATTTGATATTATCTTTATAAAATTCTATTAAGATAGACTTGGTATGAATTTATGATTTGTTATAAAATAAATCAAGTAAACTATAGTTATCTTGTTAAAGTATGAACTAACAAAATTATAGTCAAATGATTGTTTAATAATGATATCAGGCTATATAATTGTTGATTGATAATATGAGTTATTATGTAATATAACTACAATGGAGACTATGAAATGGATGCACAAGAAAAAGTGGTAAACCAACCGACACACTGTCTGTAAACTCATGAAATATATGTTTTTATATATATATATATATATATATATATATATATTTTCTTATCTATCTATATATATTCTAACAGATCGGTAAAGTTTAAAATTTGTGGGGAAAGGTGTGGCTAAAAGTTTAAGGTTCTAGCAGTTAAATAATGTTTATTCACTATTACTTCTCTAGTCCATGTCCATTTTAACCACCCAAAGCTATATGTCCATCCTGGGGCCCAGCTGTACAGCCAGGAAATGTTGCGATACAAACACAGTGTGGTTTTAAAACAATGCAATTGTTGCTCCATTTCTTTTGACACCAATAATTCAGCTTTGCAAAACTAAAAATTCAGTTAGACCACAGGGTTAATGAAGAAACCAATGATGGGCTTCAGAAATATTCCAAATGTCCAAGAACAAAAATATAAGTAAGGAAGTTCTAAATAAATTAGACTATGGATAAATGGGC